>NW_023994546.1:0-65000 GCF_015586225.1 Lucilia sericata
CTTATACTTAAGTTCTCTTAAGTGTTTTTATAGGTTTATAGCTGCCTAATTTTAATTACTTACTAAATTCTTTGCCATAAACCGCTTTTCAACAATTAACATAATTTACCAAATACAACAAGACACTTACTTACGTATACTTATATTTATAATTGATTACGACTTTTTCATATATAATAATGTGTTAAGAATGAGGAAAATGAAAAAGAAATAATATCCTTATGTTTACAATGAGGTAATTAACTAAAACATCTTAGAAATTAATTTTCGGTATCATATAAGGACTATTAAAACGCACCATCACCATTGTAAATGCATGTCGGCTTAGGGTGGTTATTTGAATATAGAGAAGTCTATAGTATTGACTATATAGACCTGAGTCGACTGCAAAATTTTTACTAAAACCTTGACTAGACAGATACTCGACTTTAGACTAAAACTACATTCGTCTATTCTGAAGTCTATAGCCTAGCCTATAGTCTAGTTTACAGCTAAAGCCTAGTCTATGGTCTAATCTATAATGTGTTCCTTAGTTTATGGCATAATATATAGTCTAGTCTATAGTATAGTCAAGTCTAGTCTATAGTATAGTCTAGTCTATAGTATAGTCTAGTCTATAGTATAGTCTAGTCTATAGTATAGTCTAGTCTATAGTATAGTCTAGTCTACTCTATAGCATAGTCTAGTCTATAGTGTAGTCTATAGTCTATAGTGTAGTCTATAGTGTAGCCTATAGACTAGTCTATAGTCTAGTCTATAGTCTTCTATAGTCTAGTCTATAGTCTAGTCTATAGTCTAGTCTATAGTCTAGTCTATAGTCTAGTCTATAGTCTAGTCTATAGTCTAGTCTATAGTCTAGTCTATAGTCTAGTCTATAGTCTAGTCTATAGTCTAGTCTATAGTCTAGTCTATAGTCTAGTCTATAGTCTAGTCTATAGTCTAGTCTATAGTCTAGTCTTAGTCTAGTCTATAGTCTAGTCTATAGTCTAGTCTATAGTCTAGTCTATAGTCTAGTCTATAGTCTAGTCTATAGTCTAGTCTATAGTCTAGTCTATAGTCTAGTCTATAGTCTAGTCTATATTAGTCTATGTAGTCTATAGTCTAGTCTATAGTCTAGTCTATAGTCTAGTCTATAGTCTAGTCTATAGTCTAGTCTATAGTCTAGTCTATAGTCTAGTCTATAGTCTAGTCTATAGTCTAGTCTATAGTCTAGTCCATAGTCTAGTCCATAGTCTAGTCTATAGTCTAGTCTATAGTCTAGTCTATAGTCTAGTCCATAGTCTAGTCCATAGTCTAGTCTATAGTCTAGTCTATAGTCTAGTCTATAGTCTAGTCTATAGTCTAGTCTATAGTCTAGTCTATAGTCGTCTATAGTCTAGTCTATAGTCTAGTCTATAGTCTATAGTCTAGTCATAGTCTAGTCTATAGTCTAGTCTATAGTCTAGTCTATAGTCTAGTCTATAGTCTAGTCTATAGTCTAGTCTATAGTCTAGTCTATAGTCTAGTCTATAGTCTAGTCTATAGTCTAGTCTAGTCTAGATAGTCTAGTCTATAGTCTAGTCTATAGTCTAGTCTATAGTCTAGTCTATAGTCTAGTATAGTCTAGTCTATAGTCTAGTATAGTCTAGTCTATAGTCTAGTCTATAGTCTAGTCTATAGTCTAGTCTATAGTCTAGTCTATAGTCTAGTATAGTCTAGTCTATAGTCTAGTATATAGTCTAGTCTATAGTCTAGTCTATAGTATAGTCTATAGTCTAGTCTATAGTCTAGTCTATAGTCTAGTCTATAGTCTAGTCTATAGTCTAGTCTATAGTCTAGTCTATAGTCTAGTCTATAGTCTAGTCTATAGTCTTCTATAGTCTAGTCTATAGTCTAGTCTATAGTCTAGTCTATAGTCTAGTCTATAGTCTAGTCTATAGTCTAGTCTATAGTCTAGTCTATAGTCTAGTCTATAGTCTAGTCTATAGTCTAGTCTATAGTCTAGTCTATAGTCTAGTCTATAGTCTAGTCTATAGTCTAAGTCTAGTCTATAGTCTAGTCTATAGTCTAGTCTATAGTCTAGTCTATAGTCTAGTCTATAGTCTAGTCTATAGTCTAGTCTATAGTCTAGTCTATAGTCTAGTCTATAGTCTAGTCTATAGTCTAGTCTATAGTCTAGTCTATAGTCTAGTCTATAGTCTAGTCTATAGTCTAGTCTATAGTCTAGTCTATAGTCTAGTCTATAGTCTAGTCTATAGTCTAGTCTATAGTCTAGTCTATAGTCTAGTCTATAGTCTAGTCTATAGTCTAGTCTAGTCTATAGTCTAGTCTATAGTCTAGTCTATAGTCTAGTCTAGTCTATAGTCTAGTCTATAGTCTAGTCTATAGTCTAGTCTAGTCTATAGTCTAGTCTATAGTCTAGTCTATAGTCTAGTCTATAGTCTAGTCTGTAGTCTAGTCCATAGTCTAGTCTATAGTCTAGTCTATAGTCTAGTCTATAGTCTCTAGTCTAGTCTATAGTCTAGTCTATAGTCTAGTCTATAGTCTAGTCTATAGTCTAGTCTATAGTCTAGTCTATAGTCTAGTCTATAGTCTAGTCTATAGTCTAGTCTATAGTCTAGTCTATAGTCTAGTCTATAGTCTAGTCTATAGTCTAGTCTATAGTCTAGTATAGTCTAGTCTAGTATAGTCTATAGTCTAGTCTATAGTCTAGTCTAGTCTAGTCTATAGTCTAGTCTATAGTCTAGTCTATAGTCTAGTCTATAGTCTAGTCTATAGTCTAGTCTATAGTCTAGTCTATAGTCTAGTCTATAGTCTAGTCTATAGTCTAGTCTATAGTCTAGTCTATAGTCTAGTCTATAGTCTAGTCTATAGTCTAGTCTATAGTCTAGTCTATAGTAGTCTATAGTCTAGTCTATAGTCTAGTCTATAGTCTAGTCTATAGTCTAGTCTATAGTCTAGTCTATAGAGTCTATAGTATAGTCTATCTATAGTCTAGTCTAGTCTATAGTCTAGTCTATAGTCTAGTCTATAGTCTAGTCTATAGTCTAGTCTATAGTCTAGTCTATAGTCTAGTCTATAGTCTAGTCTATAGTCTAGTCTATAGTCTAGTCTATAGTCTAGTCTATAGTCTAGTCTATAGTCTAGTCTATAGTCTAGTCTATAGTCTAGTCTATAGTCTAGTCTATAGTCTAGTCTATAGTCTAGTCTATAGTCTAGTCTATAGTCTAGTCTATAGTCTAGTCTATAGTCTAGTCTATAGTCTAGTCTATAGTCTAGTCTATAGTCTAGTCTATAGTCTAGTCTATAGTCTAGTCTATAGTCTAGTCTATAGTCTAGTCTATAGTCTAGTCTATAGTCTAGTCTATAGTCTAGTCTATAGTCTAGTCTATAGTCTAGTCTATAGTCTAGTCTATAGTCTAGTCTATAGTCTAGTCTAGTCTATAGTCTAGTCTATAGTCTAGTCTAGTCTATAGTCTAGTCTATAGTCTAGTCTATAGTCTAGTCTATAGTCTAGTCTATAGTCTAGTCTATAGTCTCTAGTCTAGTCTATAGTCTAGTCTATAGTCTAGTCTATAGTCTAGTCTATAGTCTAGTCTATAGTCTAGTCTATAGTCTAGTCTATAGTCTAGTCTATAGTCTAGTCTATAGTCTAGTCTATAGTCTAGTCTATAGTCTAGTCTATAGTCTAGTCTATAGTCTAGTCTATAGTCTAGTCTATAGTCTAGTCTATAGTCTAGTCTATAGTCTAGTCTATAGTCTAGTCTTGTCTAGTCTATAGTCTAGTCTATAGTCTAGTCTATAGTCTAGTCTATAGTCTAGTCTATAGTCTAGTCTATAGTCTAGTCTATAGTCTAGTCTATAGTCTAGTCTATAGTCTAGTCTATAGTCTAGTCTATATTCTAGTTCTAGTCTATAGTCTAGTCTAGTCTAGTCTATAGTCTAGTCTAGTCTATAGTCTAGTCTAGTCTAGTCTATAGTCTAGTCTATAGTCTAGTCTAGTCTATAGTCTAGTCTAGTCTATAGTCTAGTCTAGTTTATAGTCTAGTCGTAGTCTATAGTCTAGTCTAGTCTATAGTCTAGTCTATAGTCTAGTCTAGTCTATAGTCTAGTCTATAGTCTAGTCTATAGTCTAGTCTATAGTCTAGTCTATAGTCTAGTTTATAGTCTAGTCTATAGTCTAGTCTATAGTCTAGTCTATAGTCTAGTCTATAGTCTAGTCTATAGTCTAGTCTATAGTCTAGTCTATAGTCTAGTCTATAGTCTTGTCTATAGTCTAGTCTATAGTTTAGTCTATAGTCTAGTCTATAGTCAGTCTATAGTCTAGTCTATAGTCTAAGCTATAGTCTAGTCTATAGTCTAGTCTATAGTCTAGTCTATAGTCTAGTCTATAGTCTAGTTCTATAGTCTAGTCTATAGTCTAGTCTATAGTCTAGTCTATAGTCTAGTCTATAGTCTAGTCTATAGTCTAGTCTATAGTCTAGTCTATAGTCTAGTCTATAGTCTAGTCTATAGGTCTAGTCTATAGTTTAGTCTATAGTCTAGTATATAGTCTAGTCTATAGTCTAGTCTATAGTCTAGTCTATAGTCTAGTCTAGTCTCTACACCGCTCTACACTTCAACAAAAAGTCTGGTCTATTCTAAAGTCTAGTCTGGTCTTGTCCAGTCTAGTCATGATTAAACTCTTGGATTAACCATATCCCATTCCATCATTATTAAAAAATTTCAAAAAAAAAAAAAAAAAACCCTCCTTAATATAATATCCAAACGCAGACCCTTACTGTGAGGAGCTGTGAAGAATATAAAGAGGAAAGACGAGAAGAAAAACAGAAAGTGAAAATAAAAATGTTTTATTTTGTAAATGTTCGCTGTGAATATGATGAGGAAATTATTCTAGGAAAATTAAAGTATTTTGAAATTTAAGACATTTTAAAGAAAGGCTTAAACTTAGTTTAAATATTTAAATTTGTATGGCAATTATAAAAAAAAAACTAACAATAGCTTATATATTTGTAAAGTTGACATTGCTGTTACTTTTTTTTTGTACTTTAACAAGGATTAAGTTGTCGACATGTATAGAGCTCTAAATGATAAGAGTTTGATTTTAACATTATTATTTGCTATAGAAGCTTACACTTCTAGTTGTCAGTTTTTAGGATTTTTTTTTGCTTCTACTTTAGTCATTTTATTAACAAAAAGTTTTTTTTCTCTCCCCGATATAAACCACTTATACATATTTGTGCTAAACTTTAGCGCCACCTACATAACAGCCCACAAGGACTTCGTCATCATCATCAGTTTTTTTGTTCTTTATGCTATTTAAAGAGGTTATGTGTGTGAACATTTTAATGTCCTCACAACTCACAATCAAAAAAAAAAATACATAGAAATTTTCTAAAACCACAGCACAAATTTGAAAAGTATCCATCATTATAAAAGTGTGGAAAAGGAATCATGGTTGTTATAAGTGGGTAAAAAGTGGTTAAGCAGTATTTATTTGGTGCCAACCCCTTCCCCCTTCTATAGTACTGGTAGAGTAGAAAAAAAGTTTAAAAAAAACAAATAAAATTGTTTGAGTTTGGAAGCCATCAGTTTAGGCCGGATTATGTTGGCAGGCATTGATGTGTAACAAAAGTGACAAACATAGGAAAATCAACATTTTTTATGGGTCATTGATTGTGAAGGATATTAGAAAAAAATGACAAAGAGAATGAATGAAAGCAGAAATAAGAAAAAACTGAAAAAAGTCGCTCGCACATATATCAGTTTAAAGAAATTTGAGTTTATACATAGTTAGTGGGTTAAAAGAAACTTAAACAGAACAAAAGAGATCAGCCTAAAAGTAGGCTTTAGGATGAGATGTTTTTGAAGCTCCTAAATGTATACTTTAGATTTAGAGAGAAGTTCACAATAGGTCATTTGAATTGCCCTATAAAATCATTCAATTATATTCCTCCTGAACTTTCTATGTGCATTGCTCTGGCGATATGGGTTCATAGCTAATGTTCTCAAGTTGTACCTCCGATTTTATTTAAATATTGCGTAGTTTATTTTAGTTAAATTCTTTAAGGTTTTTCACTATTTTCCTACTAACATTGCTATCTCTTCATATTATCTTTTCAACTAGATTTTCTTGACATTCTTTACAACTTAACAAATTCTTCAAATATTTAACGAAAACTGGAAAAAATAAGCCGTTAACATACTTAAGACCGAAACAATTGACTCTATAAACTAAACTGACCTGAAAATAGCATATTATGTTATGTCAGCAACATAAAGAAATACAAAATATCCGAAGTCAAATATAACAATAATGACATGTGATTATAAATGGAAAAATTGATGGAAAAAGAGTTTTATAAAAACAGATATTAATAAAGTAAAGAATTTCTTTAAAAAAAAGTCAGCCTAAAAGTATGCATTAGACTTAGATGTATAGAAAGCTCCTAAAGATATGCTTTAGATTAAAAGATAAGAAAGGGTATAGAAAGCATAAGACATTTTTAACTAATAACTGATTTACTTAAAAATCCGCCAAAAAGTATGCTTTAGATTTAGATATATAGAAAGCTCCTAAATATATGCTTTAGATTTGGAGATAAAAGAAGCTCCTAAATAATTACTTTGTTGATTTAGTAGCATGAAAGCATAAAGGAAACAAATTGCTTATAAAAGGACAAAGTTTAGTATTTCGTTTAAAAAAAGTACCATTTCAGTACAAATTAAAGTTAAAGACCTTTTAGCCAAAGTTCCGTTCAATTCATCTTAACTTTATACAAAAATGTCTCTTCTTATAAAAACAGATGTTAATAAAGTAAAGAATTTCTTTAAAAAAAAGTCAGCCTAAAAGTATGCATTAGAAAGCTCCTAAACATATGCTTTAGATTAAGAGATAAGAAAAGGTAAAGAAAGCATAAGAAATTTTTAACTAATAACTGATTTCGTTTACAAATGCGCCTAAAAGTATGCTAAATATTTAGATATATAGACAGCTCCTAAAATTATGCTTTAAATTTGGAGATAAGAAAAGTTCTTAAATGATTACCTTATTGATATAGTAGCATGAACGCATAAATAGAACAAATTGCTTTTAAAAGGACAAAGTTGAGTACTTCGCTTAAAAAAGTACCATTTCAGTACAAATTTCCCTCTCCACATCTGTTAAAGACCTTTTAGTTAAAGAACTGATTTGGTTCCATTCAATAATCTTAGCTTTATATAAAAATGTCTCTTCTTAACTTAAAAAGTAACCACTTTTTACTCAAAACTAGTATATTTATCTTAACTTTTGCCTCAGCTTCATCTAGTATTTTTTTCTTTTTCATTCTTATCATGTTTGTTCATGGTTTAATGTTGCTTTTTTTTTGTTTTTGTTTGGGTTCAGCCGAAACAAAATGTATGAAGTATATGTATGTATATGGGTACATGCCCATACTATAAGTTCCACTTTTTTTTAACTATAATACTTGCATACTGCAAATATTTTATCTTGGAAGCCATTTAAAATACTTGTATTTATGTTGCTTCTGCAGTCTTTACTCATTTCCTCTTGTGTCTCTGCCATCTTTTACATTTGTCTTTTGTTCCATATTTATTTTATTTTAATTTTTTTGTTAAGAAAAACTAAAAAAAAATGTTGCTCTACTAAGTAAAACTAACAATAGTTGCATCGAGTCGAGTACTTTTTTTTTATTTTGCTACCATACACTTTTTGCCATTTAACAAAAGTACAATGGCAAAGAGGCTCACACATACACACACACACACTCAGGCAGAGCCGTTGACAAAAACTGAATTTATAGAGTTGAAATAAAAAGAAAAGAATAAAAGTAAAATAAAATAAAGATGTGACTACTCCCAGTGAAAATTTAATTTATCAAATTTCCTTTCTATTTTCATGGGTTCACAAAATTTAATAAAAACATACCCACACACACACACACAAAAGCAATGCAGGGGGAAGACTCTATAGAACAAAGTAAAATAAAAGTGTTGCTAGTACATTTTTTTGTTAAAATAAAATGGAGTATTTGGTTCTTTTTAATATAACTTTTCATACTCTCCCTTTTTTTTTTGGTAAGGAGCAAAAACTTTAGCTTCAAATCATGGTCGATTGAGTTGATGTTTTAAGTGAAATGCAAGAAAATTTATGGCATAAAAGTTAAAAAAAAAGCAACTAATTGTTAAAAATATTTAACAATTTAAGAGAAAAGTGAAAAAGTACTTTAGGTATTTTTTTAAAATTTTCTTAAATATTAGTTATACCCTACACCACTATAGTGGGGAGGGTGTAATGCGTTTGTACTGATGTTTGTAACGCACAAAAATATTGGTTCTATACCCACCTTAAAGTATACCGATCGACTCAGAATCACTTTCCCGACAGGCTAGCTGTCCATGTAAACCTTGTGTGCAAGCTAAAGGCTACAATTTCTAAGATATTTTGACTTTAGACCATACGTGTTCTACGCAACAAGGACGGTGCGTATTGAAAACGGTTGAAATCGGTCCATGTTATTTCACCTAGCCCTCATACGACCTGACCTTCCAATTTGGTGTTTTTACTCTCATAACTATGTCAAATATGCTACTATCTCTTCAAAAATTAGCACAACTAGGTTTTATATAGGATCGGGCCGTCGTTTGACCCTAGTCCCCGTACAAATCCCCCTTTAAAAAATATCTTAAACGTCGAAAAATTTACTTGTAACCATTAGTATCGCGATGAAAATTCTGCACATTTAGTTAGTTAGTTAGTTAGTTAGTTAGTTAGTTAGTTAGTTAGTTAGTTAGTTAGTTAGTTTAGTTAGTTAGTTAGTAGTTAGTTAGTTAGTTAGTTAGTTAGTTAGTAGTAGTTAGTTAGTTAGTAGTTAGTTAGTTAGTTAGTTAGTTAGTTAGTTAGTTAGTTAGTTAGTTAGTTAGTTATAGTTAGTTAGTTAGTTAGTTAGTTAGTTAGTTAGTTAGTAGTTAGTTAGTAGTTAGTTAGTTAGTTAGTTAGTTAGTTAGTTAGTTAGTTAGTTAGTTAGTTAGTTAGTTAGTTAGTAGTTAGTTAGTTAGTTAGTTAGTTAGTTAGTTAGTTAGTTAGTTAGTTAGTTAGTTAGTTAGTTAGTTAGTTAGTTAGTTAGTTAGTTAGTTAGTTAGTTAGTTAGTTAGTTAGTTAGTTAGTTAGTTAGTTAGTTAGTTAGTTAGTTAGTTAGTTAGTTAGTTAGTTAGTTAGTTAGTTAGTTAGTTAGTTAGTTAGTTAGTTAGTTAGTTAGTAGTTAGTAGTTAGTTAGTTAGTTAGTTAGTTAGTTAGTTAGTTAGTTAGTTAGTTAGTTAGTTAGTAGTTAGTTAGTTAGTTAGTTAGTTAGTTAGTTAGTTAGTTAGTAGTTAGTTAGTTAGTTAGTAGTTAGTTAGTTAGTTAGTTAGTTAGTTAGTTAGTTAGTTAGTTAGTTAGTTAGTAGTTAGTTAGTTAGTTAGTTAGTTAGTTAGTTAGTTAGTTAGTTAGTTAGTTAGTTAGTTAGTTAGTTAGTTAGTTAGTTAGTTAGTTAGTTAGTTAGTTAGTTAGTTAGTTAGTTAGTTAGTTAGTTAGTTAGTTAGTTAGTTAGTTAGTTAGTTAGTAGTTAGTTAGTTAGTTAGTTAGTTAGTTAGTTAGTTAGTTAGTTAGTAGTTAGTTAGTTAGTTAGTTAGTTAGTTAGTAGTTAGTTAGTTAGTTAGTTAGTTAGTTAGTTAGTTAGTTAGTTAGTTAGTTAGTTAGTTAGTAGTTAGTTAGTTAGTTAGTTAGTTAGTTAGTTAGTTAGTTAGTTAGTTAGTTAGTTAGTTAGTTAGTTAGTTAGTTAGTTAGTTAGTTAGTTAGTTAGTTAGTTAGTTAGTTAGTTAGTTAGTTAGTTAGTTAGTTAGTTAGTTAGTTAGTTAGTTAGTTAGTTAGTTAGTTAGTTAGTTAGTTAGTTAGTTAGTTAGTTAGTTAGTTAGTTAGTTAGTTAGTTAGTTAGTAGTTAGTTAGTTAGTTAGTTAGTTAGGTAGTTAGTTAGTTAGTAGTTAGTTAGTTAGTTAGTTAGTTAGTTAGTTAGTTAGTTAGTTAGTTAGTTAGTTAGTTAGTTAGTTAGTTAGTTAGTTTAGTTAGTAGTTAGTTAGTTAGTTAGTAGTTAGTTAGTTAGTTAGTTAGTTAGTTAGTTAGTTAGTTAGTTAGTTAGTTAGTTAGTTAGTTAGTTAGTTAGTTAGTTAGGGACTTGGACCCGAACTAATGAGCACTCTACTACACAACATCTTTCTATTAGGAACGTTTACCCCATTCTTGTTATATCCTACCTGTTTGGCATTGATGTTGGAAATTTACTTCTACACAAAACTTTAGAAGGTCCATTCAAAAGCTACAGTACTGTAAAATAAATAACTTCCCAAGACCCCATTATACCAAACGCTATTTTCATTAGTGCCAATATGCTCTCCACTATAATTTTTGTTAATCACTGACTATCCCTGATAAAACTTTTAAATTTTTTCCATAACATTTCATTTAACATTTAAATCTTCAACTTTATCAAGTGCTTATTGATTTTCGACAATTTTTGTATGGACTTCAATAAACTTAAACGAAACAAAATGCCCCAACAGAAAAAAAAAACGTTCCAATACAACAATTAAATTTATTTTTATAGACTTAATTTTCACTCTTCTTCCACTGGCCTGAAACATGCAAATTTATTTTATACATATAAAAAAAAGTAATAATTAATAAAAGAAATAAAATTTGTTCGGAAATTTGTTGAAAATAAATTTCTGTTCAAACTTTTTGGCTGGAAAATTTTTTTATGCCAACAAAGCAGCACAGAAGAGAGAGAGAGAAAAAAAAGAAATGTAGGAAATTTGTGGCTTTTTACAAAAAAAAAAAAAAATATTTATAAATAAAAATTACATATACAGGCTCATGTACATGTAGCCACAGGATCTTTTGCTTACTCTCTCTCTTAGTTAAACACATGCACATGTCTTTTTATGTAGTATAAACAAAATGGTTGGAATTCAATATGGTTGGCGGATGTTCTTCATACGTAATAGTCAAGTCATGTGCGTTGTGTGACAACTTTTGCTTCTGATACTCGAAAAAATGTTAAATGGGTCCTTTGTAATGGAATTTTTGTTAAATGTAAAGTACACACACGCACACTGTGTCAGCCAAACATGTAGTTTTATAGCAATTCTCCTTTTTCTATACATAAAATTAAATGGAATTAACGTTTTGACATATAAAACAAGCGGAAAAAAGGAGAATTATTTAAACATGAAATGGTGAAAAAAGGCTTTCTCTCTAGTGAAAAATGCACCACAGCATACGAGTGTTGAGTGAGAAGTAAGATTTTATTTGAAAAATTTGATTGCTCTCTAAAGCTTCACCATTGGTTACAATGTGCAAGAAAGGCTTTATGCGATTCAGAGTTTGGATACTACCACTGCTTTTGAAAGTCCTAGGTACTATATATTTAATTGAAATGGTCTTTGTGTTTATGTATTGGTAATTTGTTTTAACTATGTGTTTGTATTTATACATACACGGTCAGATAGTCATTGTGTTAATGGCTAAAATAAACTTAAATGAATTTAAAATGACATTTTTAACATTTTTCTTTTTCTCTCTACCTTTTTTTGGACATTTTATTCTTTCTCATTGCCGTTGATTCGTTAACGGTGACTATTAATTTCATTTTTGTTTGACCAAAAAAACTCAGTGTAACATACATACAAACACTTTTAAAAAAGACCACAATAATGTATATAAAACAACACAGGAAAACAAACCAGAAAATTGGTAAAAAAGGGAAAATAATACTAAAAGAAAAATGTGGAAAAAAATCAATGACTGCTTGGTAGAACGAGTAGTTAACAACCCAGCAAAAGAAAAACAAAATACTTCTAAAAGCCTTACCTTGTCACTACTCCACGGTAATACATGATGTCATTAATCCAGAGTAATAATAACTTCTATTTACTAAATTCTACTTATTTTTGTTTTCTTCCTTACGAAGTCCTTTTTTCGCTGGGTTATACCTTTACTCATTTTACAAAGAAAATAAATGAAATAAAATATTTGAAGAGAGGAAAAAAACTTAAATAACTAAGCGAAAATAAAAAGTTTTTGTGTAAAATTTGTGGCCAAAAATGAAAAGTATTACTGATACAAGAAACAGCGAAAACAAACATGATAAATGATAAAAATTTTATTTTATTTGCAAAAGACACACATACAAGTGCAATAAAAACTGAAAGCAATTGATAAAATTATTTGAAAAACTTTTTTTCAAATGTGCAAAATCACCTATAACTATTATTAGTGAAATTTTTTAAATTAAATTGTGCTGCATTAAATATTTATATTGTTAAGTCATTAAAAATTAAATGAAAAAAAATATAAAACAAATTAGCAACTTCTTCTCTATTAGCTGAAGGGAAAGAAGAGTATACCGTTAACTATGGCTTTGCAATCATCGTAGATGAACTTAAAGCTTTCTTTAGCCCAAGCTGAGACCGATTCTGGTGCTGTAAGCCAAGCTTGGTTGTCAACTTTATCTATTAGTGGGGGAGGGTTGGAGGCTTCGGTCTCTCAGTTTGGTCCTGACAGGTGTCATGAGCAAGCTCAATCTAACTCCGACAAAGGAAAAAGCAATCACTGGTTAGAGCCGATAAATGGGGCGGACCCAACATCATAGTAGTCCCATTGGGGAAGGACAGGTGTCATGAGCAAGCTCAATCTAACCCCGACAATGGTAAAAAGGCAATCACTGGTTAGAGTCGATAGAAGGGGCGGAAACAGGTGAAAACACCTTATTGATATTATGAGGAATACTCTGTCCCTGCAAACATTCTGATCATCTAAAGACTCAACCCAGTGCATTCCTGGACCTCTTTAAGTCGCCCAACCACACTACTATTTATTCGGCAACAGCACCTAAGGGACGTAATTGGTAGTCCGAAATATGGTTCTATATTTAATTGACAATACTTATTTCCAACACACTCAACCATGAAGGGAAATCTCCGATAAATTAAAGATTAAGGTATTACAACTCCACAACGCATCAACCAGCTTCAAACGACACTTCAATCATCACTCCATTCTTTCTTCCGACATCTCAACAGATACAACTCCGGATCCCTCTTGTCCATCAGATTCAAGTATCTGATGGTACATCTCAATCCAACACATACCCAATCTTTACATTGTCAGCTCAATTCCAACATTTTATTAGTCCACAGCCTTACCCTGTAGTTTGTACCGCTCCTAGAAACTAAGAGCGGTAACAAGCATCACCTTCCTGCGAGTTTAGGTTTAAACCTCAACCAACTGACCAGCCAGGACACTGTCCTGCGGGCAACTGGCCACCCGTAGTACCAGATTATGTGGTGCTCTGGTTAGACCCCATGTCAAATCAGTCATGAAGTGACATCACCAGATTATACTCCCGGCAGACTAGAGGTACTGGTAGCACCTCTTTACCCCGGGATTGCATGATGAGGGTCTTTTATCAAGGAAATATGCCCCGGGGGGTGATTACAGAGAGATGAAACCGTTCTTGTCTTAATGAGAATGCTAAAAGTACGGATTTCAAATTGGTTTGTTTTTTAGTGTTCAACTTAATCCGCTGCTCCGTTCGTGAAAACTGAGCGATAGAAAACCTTTACCTGAGAGTCTCTGACATTAAAGAACATTCTACGAGCTCGAGCTGGTCTCCTTGTTCTGTTAGGATTATCGATAGTTGTATGTTGAGGTCTTGTAGTTTCATATTTTTAGCTTTGGAAACTATCGGATATCGGATCTAATCTACAAAAATATTAAAACAATTGCTTAGCCGAATGTCGGATATCGGATCTAATCTACAAAAATGCTAAAACAATTGCTTGGTCGAATGTCCAGAAGGACAGAACACTTTTCTGAGACCAAACAACTATCTAAAGTCCAAAAAAGCTAGAGTTGAGCATGACTTTTTCCGCGAATCAATCAAGTATGGTTGTCGTCTTGTCCTGCTTTGATAATTGCCCTGTTATCCATTGGCATAATAATGTTCTGAAATCTCAATAATTCTATCAACTTTAGAGCTTTAGTTAACATCTCTATCGTTGATCAATGACTTATTGAACAAATGATTCCAGCTCAACAAATTTGAACTTAACCAACAACTCATTGAAGGACGTTTGGAGTTTGTTTTCGTTGTGATTCTTCGTTTCTCTATCAGAGATTGATTCATAAAGTTGAAGATCGCCTAAAGTACTACGAAGTCGTAAATGAGTGACAAAGAAAGAAAACTTAGTTTGATACTCATCCACAACTTGAAGCTTACTTAGATCAATCGCGAAACGAGGAAAGTAGAATCATAACGAAAACAAGATTCAAACGCCCTTCAACAAGCTAATGTAGCAGGATCTAATTAAGTCCACATTTGTGGAGCTTGAATTAATTGTTCAATAAGTCATCTATCAAACATAACGTATATCATTTCCTTCTTCTTTCGGAAACTTTAGCTTCCAATTAAAGATTTTCCTATTGAAATAGTAAGTAGTACATTATGCCTAAAACGGCATATAAATAATCTCTCATTCCCAGCCCCTATCACTAAGAATAACGACCACTACCTTAAACTAATATCCCCCTAAAACTGAACAAATTAAAACGAATACAATCACGCAGAAGTCATAGTATATAAATTCCATTAAAAATTTTTTATCATCATTCTTCATTTAATAAACATTTGATTTGCATGATTCGAATAAAAATAATGAAAATTAAAAAAACCTGCTGACCTTTAAACTTCATTCCTCTTATTTCCTCCCCCCAAAACTACAGCACAAAATATTTTTTCCCCAGGAAACTCATAGGAAACAGCATCAGCAGCAGTAGGTTTTGTATAGGAAAACGCGTAACATCCATTTTTTTTGTATTGGGGTAGAGGAAAAGAAAAAAAAAACAACTCAAGAATATAAAACTCAAGTACATTTATTTCAATTAAATAGAAAATTAAAAAATATAAAATCAACACAGAACAGGGGAGTTCGAAATGAATAAGCGAACGTGGTTGTGGAGAGAACAACAAGAACGAGAACATTTGCCAAGTTTTATAGTGGATACTATTTGGAATATTTATGTATGTTTATTTGGGTACTCTATAGCGGAAAAGGTGGTAGTATTAGCGTGTCTCAATGTTTGTAATTTATCGAGGTTGTGTAGGACATTAGAAGCAATGTAGGTACATATCTCTCTAGATAATTATCTGAAATCATTTCGATTACCAAACTTTAAGACATCTTCGACATGTACTTAAAAGGAACTTAATATTCTAGGATCTTCTCCGTTAGCTGAAGATGAAGAAAATCAACTTAATGTTTTCTTTAACTCTAGCTGAACCCAATTCCGGTGTTGTAAGCCAAACATGGCTATCAACTTTATCTATTAGTAGGGGTCAAATATTTATATATATATTTCTCTAGATAATAATGTGAAATCAGTTCGATCACCAAACATCAAAAGATCTTCTACATGACCTTAAAAGGATCCCGATATTCTAGGATCATCTATGATTAGATATCGTTCAAAGTATGGAAGCATTGGACTCAGATCTTCTACATGACCTTAAAAGGATCCCGATATTCTATGATCATCTATGATTAGATATCGTTCAAAGTATGGAAGCATTGGACTCAGATATCTTCATGTAAAAAGAAGAATATGAACAAATCGGATCTTCTTGAACAAGGATATGATGCAAAGAATTGGCATATGCCTCAGGTTAAACTCCCAGACATCAAATGCTGTCATACTGTCCATAACAGTATAGTGACATTCTAGGATCATGTAGTATCTTATTATGAAGTCAGTTCGACTCTGCAAATGATCTTCGCCATGTAAATGGATGATAAGATATTGTTCAAAACTAAGTAAATATAAAGAAGCTATTGGACTCATATATCTTCATATAAGAATTTTTCATGATCTTCATATGCCTCTGGAAAATAAAAGAATCGGAAATCGGTTGGACTTCCAAACAACCAATAAAAGGATTGTGACATTCTAGGATAATGTATGAATTCAATCACTGGAACTTAACTAACTTACTACGAAATTGAAGTTTGGAAAATAAAGGAATCGGAAATTGGTTGGACTCCCAAACTTTCAAAGGTGTTTGGATTCCAACCTATAAAAGGATTGCGAAACTCTATGATCATGCGTAAATTCAATCATTCCAACTTAACCTAATTAACTTACTAAGAAACTGAGGCTTAGAAAATAAAAGAATTAGATATCGCTTGGACTCCCAAACTTCCAATACTGTCAGTAATATATATATAAAAGGATCGTTGCACTCAATCTCTGCAACTTAACCTAATTAACTTACTACGAAACTGAGTTTTGGGAAATATATAAAACTTTTTGAAGTCAGAAATCCAAACGAAAAGTTAAATGTTCAAGTCTCTCTCGGGTCTTAATATAAACTCATGGTAGGTCATGTCTCATTAGATACATATTCCGAATGTGATATAAAAAGTCTTAGAATAACTTCAATGTTTTTGGACAAGATTGTAAAACAAATAATTTGTTCACATTCCTCACGACAGAAAATCAGTTAGACTAAATGATCGTGACACTTTAGGATCAAGTATGATTAGATCACTTTCAGAATTTGAAAAAGAAAGAATATAATTCTTAGAGCAACTTTAAGGTTCTGCGATAAGACCGTGAAGCCAAAACTTTTCATATTCTTTGGAACAGAAAAGGTGTCGGAAATCAGTTAGACTTAATGATCGTGACATTCTAGGATCATGTATAATTAGATCAGTTTCAGAATTTGGTAAAGAAAGGACAGAATTCGTAGAGCAAATTTTATGTGTCTGGTTCGCTTAACAAGAGAGGAGACTCAAACATCTTGTAACAAGAATACTTCATGATGTAGGCTTAATGCTTTCTAAACTGATCACAAGTATTTCAGATTTTCGAATTGTAGATCTTCGAATATGAACGTCAGAAACCTATGAGCGTATCCGACCCAAAAACCTCATTTTATTCCCAAATTTTCTTGTGGGTTTGAATAATCTGTAGTGTGAAAAACTTTAAACTCATAGGGTTGTACATGATGCGGTACTACTGCCGATTTAAAACCTTTAATTTCCTTTTTAAATTACACTTTAAGTTTTGAGCTCCTGTTTAAAACAACCTATAAAAGAACATTACTACAGCAAACGTTATAACAGCCGAATGCTGATATAACGTTGACGTAGTAAAGGAATCATGTAATTCAAGTGGGGAAGGCGGGTTGGGGTAGTATATATTATTAAATTTTGTTTCTTTCTCATTTTTTTTTTTAATATTTATAATGACCGTTTGTAATATTACACTTGGTTGATTTTAGTTTTTTTCCCCATCATACCAAGTGATTTAATTTTGTTTTTCAGTTTCTACTTATATCATCTACCGACTGACTACCTGTTTGTTGGTAGGAAAAGAACAGGGAAATCATTGAGATTTTCTTATATAAAATTTATTATTTTCCATTTTTTTTCGTTGTCGTGAAAACCAACTTCTTAAATGTTTAATACTGTTACAAAATTTGCTTGATGTGTTTCCTGGAGAAGTGTCTGTTGTACAGATGACAGTTGTTCTGTGTTTTTTTCTTCTGGTTTTTGGAATGTTTTATTATATTTTTGACTTTTCACTTTATTTGTCCTGCTGCCGTAACAGGACTATGTATGTATGTGTGTAAGAGTATATGTATATGTAAGTTCCAGGACTCATCTGTGTAAATATTTCCGTTTGGCAAATTGTGGTTAATTTTTGTTTGTTGTATGTTATTTTTCTTCTTAGTTTTAATGGAAGTGAGTGTTGGTAAGTGAGGAGTAGTACATCTCAAGTAAAGTAACCAATTTTAAGTGATTTTTGGTTTTGGGCTTCTTGAAAGCGGAAGTTAAGAAAGAAATTTGACAGATTTTTTTTCTTTATTTTTTTGGAGAATAATTAATTTGGTAAAAATGCAAACAGCTCTAAGTAAAGTTAAAGGGAAATAATACAAAACTTAACCTTTGGCATTGGTATCCATTTCTCACTAAAATTACCCGAGGCCTAGGTCATACAGATGTAGAAACAGAGGTAAAAATGAAGATAAGTAAAATTTACTAAAAGAACGTTATTTTCCCGAAGGATTATATGTATTAGCATCGCAAATAACTTCTAGACCTTATCCTGTGCTGCTCTATTGGGTACTCGTATATGATTTCTGCGACATCACAACAATAGTGTATGAATTTTCAACGTTCTTTCGAAAGCTGTAAAGTCGACTTTTTGATGTTTCTTGCTTATCCTTTTAAAAACAATAGCACCACCTAATAGACCTTAATTAAATCATTCCCATAACCAACTTAATCTTTTCAACTGTTTCTCTGACTTATAAACGTTTCCTTTTTTTTGAGAATTTTACTTTTACATTTGAACCAAAAGTTTCCCATTAAACTTTGTAAATTCTTTATACTTTTTCTCTTTGACCATTAATTTGTTTGAATTTGTTTTTATTTAAACACACAGTTCTTTTTTCACTTGTTTTATAGCCAATTTATTAAACTCTTTTCTTTGAGAATTTTCTTTGTCGTTGGCGGCCTGTGAGATTTTATTGAGGCATATGTGTGCGTGTGAGGCGTGTCAAAAGAAATCAAACAAAAAGGAAATGGATAATAATAAATATGAGTTTTTAAAAGAACAGCAAAAGAAATTTTATATTAAATATAAAAATGTTTAAAAAGCTTCACAGGCAAACATATTATCCATATATCATGTAAAATTTTAAAAATAATTTTAAATTTTCTATAATTTAGAATTCAATTTTAAAACCTTTAAGAAAAAAAACTTCAAAGAAAAAAAAAAGCTTTAATACTTTCAATAGTACAAATCTATTAGACAATAACATGTAAGATTCCAGAAATTTAACACTTAACACTAAGTAAAAGCAATGATATTTAGAAAGAAACAGCAGTAATAGAAAAGCTCTAAAACTTTCGGGAAAAGTATGCAAAGATGTCAAAGTGGTAACGCTTTATAAAAAGTGTGCAAGTTAGACAATAGCAATAGCTAGTATGGAAGAGCAATAACATAAAAAGCTTCAAAGCTTTCTAGAAAAGTCAACTAGAAGGTCCCAGAGAGATATATCTTTATAAAAAGTTCTATTTTAATACGTAAAGTTATAATAGATTTGTGAGCAAAATTTACTTTCTGACTGATTTATCACTATGAAAAGTATTAAAGAGAGAGCAGTAACAGAAAAAACTTAAAACTTTCGTGCTTTAAAACGTTATACAAGGAGTACAACTTATAATACTAAAGGTCGGCTATATCCGGAGAGGGAGAGCAATAACTTAAAAAGCTTTAAAGCTTGCTAAAAAAGAAAGCAAAGATATCTGAGGCTTAACACTTTATTCAAAAATGATAAAAATAATTCAACTACTAAAACAGAGACCAGACTACTCGGAAATTAGCAACAACGAAAGAGGTTGTGGTTCAACTGTCACCAGAGACTCTGAGAAGGGAGATCACAACAGATCCGACGAAAACCTACATGTATTTCCTCGGATCTAACGTAACATACATCCTCCTTCCAACTAACTAACTAACTAACTAACTAACTAACTAACTAACTAACTAACTAACTAACTAACTAACTAACTAACTAACTAACTAACTAACTAACTAACTAACTAACTAACTAACTAACTAACTAACTAACTAACTAACTAACTAACTAACTAACTAACTAACTAACTAACTAACTAACTAACTAACTAACTAACTAACTAACTAACTAACTAACTAACTAACTAACTAACTAACTAACTAACTAACTAACTAACTAACTAACTAACTAACTAACTAACTAACTAACTAACTAACTAACTAACTAACTAACTAACTAACTAACTAACTAACTAACTAACTAACTAACTAACTAACTAACTAACTAACTAACTAACTAACTAACTAACTAACTAACTAACTAACTAACTAACTAACTAACTAACTAACTAACTAACTAACTAACTAACTAACTAACTAACTAACTAACTAACTAACTAACTAACTAACTAACTAACTAACTAACTAACTAACTAACTAACTAACTAACTAACTAACTAACTAACTAACTACTAACTAACTAACTAACTAACTAACTAACTAACTAACTAACTAACTAACTAACTAACTAACTAAGTAACTAACTAACTAACTAACTAACTAACTAACTAACTAACTAACTAACTAACACATTTCCATTAATGTTGAGTATAGTGAAACAGTACAACAATTTCTTCGTCAGGCATTCGCCGAAATTAGATCCTAATGCTTATTTCCGATGCCATTCTGATTGGAAATTTCTAAGGAACTGCGTCCAGGAATCTAAGTTTCTGAACATGGGGCGATAAAGTAATAATTCTACAAGTTTGACTTCTTGGCATTTGCTTTTTCTTCATTGTCATTCTCTGTTGACTAGGAATGACGAAGCCTGCTCTTATACCATGAGAAGATACATATGTATATGATCATGTTTGTCTGTTCCCAGCTATAAGTTTGAATTAGTGTAATAAAAATTCTTTTATATAGACTCTATAACTTGTTAATGTGTGTTGGGAATATGTGGTGTAGTTTTTGTAGAATTTTAAAACTTTTAAATGGAGCGATTACTGCCAGTAGTTGAGCAAAAAAAAAAAAAAAAATAAAAGTAAATTTTTATAACCCAACGAAACTTTGCAGAGAATAAGGTAGTTAGCAAAACATTCTTAGTATTGGAATTTTGTTCACCAACTAAGCTAGACTTTCTATATAATGTTTAGGGATAAATACTAGATTTCAAATTCTACAGTTCATTTTCCGTAATCTGCTGTCAGCTGATGGTGAATAAAGTACCCGGTATTTTATTTTCAACTTTGACTTATTATGTTTTTTTGACAAAATTTATTGGGTTTGCTTCAGTATACAAAAAAAAACACTCACAAAGTCAAACGAAATGTAATGAAAGGAAAAAATAATCGTTACAAAAACTACCACTACTATTTCTATGACAATTTTTCACATAAAACAAATGTGTTTTTTAAAAGATAATAATAATTTTTGCCCCGTACTCTAACTCTTTTTTTTTTTTGTAGTTTTAATCCTTCAACAACATCAGAAAAAAATTATCATAATTTTTATGCAACTACACACATACATACACAGAAAAAAAAGGATGCTATTGTTCATGCAGGAGAAAAAATTATAAACGACGTACAATATACAATTTAAATGTGTTTTTTTGTCTCTCTACAAAAGCATCCTTTTTTTTATTAAATAAATGCCTGTTATTATATTTTATTGTTTGTGTAAGCTAAAAGATAGAGAGAGAGGAATAGAGCAAAAAAGGACCTTTATAAACCCTTTTTATAGCATTGTTTTTTTTTATTATTTATTTCTATGTTGTGCGCGAAACCAGCATCAGCATCATCAACATCATGGTATAATTTGCAACATCATAAAAGTTGTCAACATTATAAACACACAGTCATATACAGGAGCTGAAGGAAGGACAGGCCATAGGACAGACATTTAGACTAAATGACAGGCTAACAGCCAGACAGGCAGGACGAACGTTTGTGAGCGAATTTTCATAATAATAATCATGATTATAACTAATGACGATAAATTGTGTGTGTGTCGGTGTGTTTTGTCAGGCGTTAAATGTTTCTTTCTATTCTAGGTCCTTTTCGCATTTAATTTTTTCTGCTGTTTCCTACCATTTATTTTTTATTTTTTCAACTGTGGCAGCAAAGAAAAAAACTAAAATGTTGATTGGTTGAGTAGGGGTGTAAGTTGGTTTCTGGTTGCTACCTGTAGCTGGCAATACAGCATAAAAAAGAGTTGAATTTTAATGTGTATAATAAAACCTTTAAATAGAGTGACAAAATTAATTCTCGCAAAGTTATTTTCCAGTTCAATTCTAGTTTAGCCTTAGTTCAGTTGTAGTTCAGTTCTAGTTCAGTTCTAGTTCAGTTCTAGTTCAGTTGTAGTTCAGTTCTAGTTCAGTTCTAGTTCAGTTCTAGTTCAGTTGTAGTTCAGTTGTAGTTCAGTTCTAGTTCTGTTCTAGTTCTGTTCTAGTTCTGTTCTAGTTCTGTTCTAGTTCAGTTCTAGTTCAGTTCTAGTTCTGTTCTAGTTTTGTTCTAGTTCTGTTCTAGTTCAGTTCTAGTTCAGTTCTAGTTCTGTTCTAGTTCTGTTCTAGTTCTGTTCTAGTTCAGTTCTAGTTCAGTTCTAGTTCAGTTCTAGTTCAGTTCTAGTTCAGTTCTAGTTCAGTTCTAGTTCAGTTCTAGTTCAGTTCAGTTCTAGTTCAGTTCTAGTTCAGTTCTAGTTCAGTTCTAGTTCAGTTCTAGTTCAGTTCTAGTTCTGTTCTGTTCTAGTTCTGTTCTAGTTCTGTTTCTAGTTCAGTTCTAGTTCAGTTCTAGTTCTGTTCTAGTTCTGTTCTAGTTCTGTTCTAGTTCTGTTCTAGTTCTGTTCTAGTTCAGTTCTGTTCTAGTTCTAGTGTTCTAGTTCTGTTCTAGTTCTGTTCTAGTTCTGTTCTAGTTCTGTTCTAGTTCTGTTCTAGTTCTGTTCTAGTTCTGTTCTAGTTCTGTTCTAGTTCTGTTCTAGTTCTGTTCTAGTTCTGTTCTAGTTCTGTTCTAGTTCTGTTCTAGTTCTGTTCTAGTTCTGTTCTAGTTCTGTTCTAGTTCTGTTCTAGTTCTGTTCTAGTTCTGTTCTAGTTCTGTTCTAGTCCTGTTCTAGTTCTGTTCTAGTTCTGTTCTAGTTCTGTTCTAGTTCTGTTCTAGTTCTGTTCTAGTTCTGTTCTAGTTCTGTTCTAGTTCTGTTCTAGTTCTGTTCTAGTTCTGTTCTAGTTCTGTTCTAGTTCTGTTCTAGTTCTGTTCTAGTTCTGTTCAAGTTCAGTTCCATTTTGTTTTAGTTCTTTCCGAACTAATATAATTTTTGTTCACTCTTTTCACTTTCCCTCTGTTCAACTGACAGCAACATAATATTTATTTAACAGCTGCTATGAAAAAAATATACTGGTTAATTGTGCTCTATTATTTTCTCTCATACTCTATTTTTCTCCTTTTAGAACCCACTGCCCTGAGAGCTTTTAAATTGTTCCCGTTTTTTAAACAGCTACATTAACAAAAAAAACTACAAAAAGTCTTTAACAAAAAAAAAAAAAAACTTGAAAATTGTCTAATTAGTCGTGCTTTTGTATTTGTAATGATGTTTTTTTGTTTGTGTTAGTGTGTTTTGTATGCATGCTTCAATTGTCCTGCCAAGGATTTCTTTTACAAAAAAAAGAAAGAAAAAAACAGAAACGTACTTTATTTTAATTGTATTTTTATCTTCATTTCTCTTTCTTTGTAGGTCCTGAAGATGTTTTAAAATTTCTCGGAAATGAAAGTGCCGTGGATCACTTCAAACTGGTAACGCGTGATGGTGATTCTTTACTAGTGGGTGCTAGGTAAGTTGCAGAAAAAAAAAACAACAATTCCTTTATTTTAAATTATCTTTTTTCCTTGGACATTCATAAGCAAACAGGAAGTTGTGTTAAGAGCTTGTCATCTCAAACTGTTGAGATATTTTTTTTATTTTTTTATATTTTTCTCATAATTTTACTTTTCATAAAAATATGTATAAAGTGTAGGAGACAAAGAAAAAAATGTCATACTTAAGTCATTTCCGTTTTAGATTTTTATGCGTGATGACCCCAAAATGTGTATGTAATAGATGAGTTTATTTTTTGCTTGTGTAAAATATAAATAGAAACCTTAAAGTAGGCTATAAAAAAGTTATAAAATTATGTTAAATTTTATGCTAAACATATGTTTATATAAAAAGTTTAAAAAAATACATAAACTTGTTTAAAGAGAAGCATAATTTTAGGTGGTGACTTAAAGCTCTACACGATCAATGTATAATTTCCAGCCATTTAATTAACCTCCTTAATTAGACCTATAACACTTAAAGGTTTCTTTCTCTAAAAATAACATTCAATTGTCCTTTCTATCCCTTAACTTAGAGTATTAAAATATCTTTAAATTTTCCCTTTTCTTTGTACCCAACAACAAATAGCAGTTTCTTACTACAATATTTTTCTTTTGCTACAGCCAGCAAACTTTACTACTCTACTGTCACTTACTTTTCTCTTTTCATGAATATCTGTTGACATTTTTGCTGACATTTGCAAAGCCATATAAAGAAGAAAGGAGTAGAGAAAAAATGAAATAGCAGCAACTAGAAAATTCCTTTTAAAAAATCACACCTTGACTACTAGGAATTTTACATTTGAAACTAACATGTCAACTACTTACTACTACTACTACTACTGCTGCTAGTGATTCAGTTGCTACTCAGTTTGCTCAGTTACATGTGTATTATTGCCACTTGCAATTGTAGTGTTGCTGTTTGTTGTTGCAATAGTTGCCTTCATAACTGTTTACATTTTCATTTCCATTTTCAGTTCTGTTGCTTGTTGTCATTTTAGAGCTTTTTTTCTCTTCTTGTTCGTTTTGTAAGCAAAATCTCAAACATAAAATTTCTTAGAAATGCAAATTTCTGAAATATTCATTTAGGTTAGAATGTGTTTGTGAGAGGTTTTCTGCATAAGTATGTGTATTTGGAAATAACCCAGCAACTTTTGTAAATCTTAGGTACAATATAAAGGAAAGTTTTAATTAATATATTATATGTTGGATCAAATAGAAGACACAGATCTTTACCCAAAATATAGGTTTCTTTTCCATATATATTTCACTATGGAACAGTGCTACGCAAAAGAGCGTAAAGAGCTTTCTCTCACATGCCTAAAGAAACAATAACAACCAGTAAGAGCACTACATTGATAAGAATCCATGCTTAACTTTACGAAATAAAACTCGTAAGTACTTTTTTCATAATATTTACGAAAATTTCATACATACTACGAAATATTATTTAATCCAACCCTATTATACTATTTTCATTATTATGCTACAAAAATGTTACCATCAAACATTTGTTCATGTGATCTTCTCTCGTTTCCATCCCCTAAATATAAAAGTATTTTTGTGGTTATTATTTTCTGTCAAACTCTGTTGCAAATGTCATTTGTTTATTTTACTTTTCTAGCGCTGTTGCTTTTTCTTCTCTTGACACTTTTAACATTTTGTTCTTTATTGTTGGTTTATTTAGTTAAGACATAAAATTTTTTTAGAAATTATTCTTTTTTTTATTAAATTTTCAGGTGAAGAAAATTTAATATATTCTTTACTATTTTGCATATTTGATTGCACAGTTAAAGCTTTAAGGACAACTAGTAGAAAATTTACTGAAATCATAGGAATTTCGAAACCAATACGATATCTCAAAGACAAGGTTCTCGTGTGCCAATATTCTAAAAGTCAAGTTCTTTAAGACCCATGCTGAAGTTTAGCAGTCTCTTTAGCGATAAAAACTGCTGGCCATAGAGCTTTTTTTTCTGAAATTATTGTGAATTTCGAAACCAAGACGATATCTCAAAGACAAGGTTCTCGTGAGCCGAGAAAGTTCTTTTCAAGGACCAATTCATGCTGAAGTTTTGCTGTCTCTTCAGCGGTGAAAACTAAATAAAGCTTTTCTGCTCAGTTTTAAATCTTTTAAAACTTAAAATATCTTCAACTTTCTGCCTAGATCGAAAAAGCTCTCTACTAATAATAACTCCTCTGAAGTACTTGCTGCTATTAGTTAATACGGATTACATAGCTTTATATCGAAAGCTTTTGTATTGAAACTTACTGCTAAAGTCCTTGCGTTACATATATGCCATCAATACAGCAGCGAGAAGAATGCGGGTACTGAATATCGAAAATTCTACTATACATATCTACTTGGACAGCCTTTAATCAATCGGGGCTCTTATCACCAAAATGAAATATCTTTTCAATTGTATTCAATCACTGGAACATCATATACAACATCAGGTCAAGTTGATATGGATCCCATTACATGACGACATCCGAGAATATGATATATCTGAGGATTACTGCGCAACTAGGGTCTAGTTAACTCTAACTTATCTACAACTCTTGCGCAAAGGGATATTCGTCCCCTGGTGACTTTATCGAAATTGATGGATGAATGGGCTTTAAGTGAGACGAAACTCAGGCGGTCAAATATCACCACTTCTCAGATAAAGAATAGGACTATCACTCTTTTGACTTTCAGCATGAATTCGATTAGACTTCTCACGGGTATAAGTAGGTACGTGGCACTGTGAGAACATATGGGTTACCCACGTTATAACTTTTATAGAAGTTGTTCGGATGAGTAAGAGGAGAAATCGGTTCTATGTGACTGTCCCGCCTTACAACCCTCCGGGGCATGTTTCCTTGATGTAA
Source organism: Lucilia sericata (assembly GCF_015586225.1). Lineage (NCBI taxonomy): Eukaryota > Metazoa > Arthropoda > Insecta > Diptera > Calliphoridae > Lucilia > Lucilia sericata. The sequence goes on from NW_023994546.1 coordinate 26,374, forward strand.
GACCCTCATCTTGATGTATTGCAATCCAGGGATAAAGAAGTGCTACCAGTACCTCTAGTCTGACGGGACTATAAACTGGTGATGTCACTTCACTCATCGGCTAGTCTTTGGTATGATCTGACATGGGGTTTAACCAGATAACCACATAATCTGGTATTACGTGTGGCCAGTTTCCAGCAGGACTTGTCCTGGCTGGTCAGTTGATTGAGGGATCCACATAGTGGCTGTGGTTAAAACCCAAAATTGCGCGAAGAGAATGTTATTTTATGGGCTGATATATCCTATATATAATGCGTTGGCTAATTCTCTTCTCAAATGACACAGGTCTGTGTACAAAGCAGCATAAGCTGGATTCCTGAACCCGATCGGTATTTCTTACCGGTCGTGTACTAGGGAGCCGGTATATGCTGGGTAATAGTCAGGTTAGCATTCAGTGGAATTGGAAATTCCTACATCTCTTGTCACAGATCGGTTCATGAAGAGGGATCCTGATTTATTATCTTGTGTATTTCGGGCAAATACGTCGCTAGATGATGTTGCCACACCAACAGAAGCCATCTCAGTAGTGTGGTTAGACGACTTTAAGAGGTCGCACTGGGGTGAATCTTTAGATGATGAGAATGATTCCTCATAAAATCAATAGGGAGTTTTCAGCTAATGTTGGGTCCGCCCCTTCTATCGACTATAACCAGTGATTGCCTATTCCTTTGTCGTGGTTAGATTGAGCTTACTCATGACACCTGTCCTTCTCCAACGGAGCTACTATGGCAAGAGACTAGATATCTCGACATGGACCGGCTCAGCCATGTACAAAAATTGCCACCTGATGTCTTCATTAAAGGATTCGGGGGCGATGGTAGATCGTTCTCAAGGCTACCCAGTGGATGAAAATGACCACCGTGAAATAAGGCCCTCAGGGCAGGTGTTCACGTAAAGCACTTCGACATTCGTGTCCAGCATTACAAGAGCATACACTACTATATCTTGGTAGAGTTATTTTCCTTGAACTCGTCTGTCTCAGAGATGTGTTACTAGTTAATATAATTAGGTTTATTAGAAGTAGCGGCCGCAGAAACCACATAGTTAACGAAATAGGGGAGGGAAACCATTCTTTCTTTATGTATGAACTCTTAGCATAAGGGAATGGTAATTTTAAGGGTAGCACAATAGGCCACAAGATTTCTAAGTGAACCCGCTAAGTTTCGAGCCATCCACATAACCTTACCTAACCTTCTATTCGACATTAGGCTTTCGTTTCTATCTGTTTAACTTCCGTGATCAATATCGATCATAAAATGGAATGAGACGGACCCTAGAGACTCCATTATATCCAGACAAAACTCATTGTTTGGTGCGTTTTATATGCCTGTGTCATCATCGTACCTTATTTTTCCAAAAAAAAAGGTGTTGGAGATCTGGTTATGATCAATGGAGATCGTTACCATACTATGATCAATCATTTTTGTTTGAAAATGTCATTGATCCGGGTGAACTTAATATTTGGTGCTAACTTGATTTCGAGAAACTTTCCAGTCAATTGGGCTTCAAAGTCGGGCGATTTGACTACTCTCAATTATAACCTGTTTAAGTTCAAAAGAGCCTATATTTCTTTACTATACGAGAATAATTTCTAACTGCCTCCAGCCAACACTGTTTGATTCAAATTCTATAGAGAGCATGTACATGTATTTTTTAAGATAATCCTTTGGAAATATTGATTTCAAATGTCATTATTTTTTCTCTTCGTTTTCAAATTTATTTTGTTTTTGTAAGCTCTCCCTCATAAATAAATATTGTGTCCTAGTTTTAGCAGAAAAAAGGTTCTAGTTTTTATTCTTTGTTTAGATACTTTTTTTCTATTATTGTTATTGTCTATTTATGTTTTGAAAACTTTATTAACATTCACACCAACATAAATATTGTTTGTGCGTGTGAAAAAGTGATTTTCCAAAAAAAAGCTAAAACTGTATAAAAATAGAGCTGTAAAAGTGTTTAGCTGGTTTTTATTTGCAGTTTTTTTTTTTTTGCTTTCACACAAAACGTAAACAGGAAACTCAATTGTATTTGTTTTTTCTTGCAACAAACAAGTTTTCATAGTGTTTTTAGAAAAACATAACAAAAAAAAAACTTTGTGCTATATTTTGCTGATCTATAGAATATATACTGACGTTATTAGCCCCCAAAAAAATATATAGAAACATACTTGGCTTTTTGTTTTTGTGTAGATAAATTTTAAAGCTTTTTATGTATAAAAGAGAAAAATGACAATAATGCTTATTGGAGTGTATGGCATTTAACTTTGTTTTGTCAGAATCTTTTTTTTTTTTTTGTTCTTCTTATTTTGTAATTTTAAGAAAACTTTTGTGTAAACGAAGGACATGACAGGAGTAGTAAATATGTGTATGTATGTTAAGCCTTTGGCAGCTAAAAAACAACTTTAACTGTGTTTTCAGAGTAAAAACTAAAACGAAAATTTAATTTTAGTAGCAGCAAGTTACTGTTTAGAAGGGGATTTATATTTTCTAACTTAAATGACATAAAAATACTTTTTTTTTAAAGAACAACCACATTCTTTTTAAAACCATAAATTTTATTTAAATTTTTTAAACAAAAAATTACAAAATATTTTGACAATTTCTTATATTTATTATATAATTTAATTTTATTGATAACATAAAATTATATAAATAAACTGTAATCGTTTTATTGGTTTACTAAATTTATAAATATGTAGCAATATGTTTTTATAATAAATTTAACTTTTTTACATTATATAATAACAATTTAAAGTCATTTGCTATAATTAAATCTTAATATTTTTCTTAAATATTTAAATCTAAAAAAAAATGCCACAATGTTTTTTCAAAGCCTTAGGGTATGCTATAGTTAGTTTAAATTAAAAATTATAGAAAGAGCAAATAATTTTACAGTGTAGACGAAAAGTGGTAAAAATACTGAAACAAAAATTATGATAATTCATCCACAAATTAATTGGACCCAACATTTAAACTAAATAGTCCATAAACCAATATAGGGACTACGAAATATCTTAATCATTGATAAGACAATAGTAGAGTTTATAGATTTGGGATGGGGTCGAACCAGAGAACCACATAATCAGGTACTACGGGTGGTCAGTTGCTCGCAGAACTTGTCATGACTGGTTAGTTAGTTGAGGTTCCTTCGTGGCTGCTATTTAAACCCAAATTCGAGGGAAGGTGTTAATTGTATATGATACAGGATACAGGGATATACGAAACTCCTCCACCCGATTACCTAGAGTAAGTCTGTGGTATGTTTTTCTCTTATAAGTGTGTAGGATAATTGAGAAGTGTGCGGGGTTGAATGGTGATGGCTTATCACTTATACAAGTGATGTCATTGAGTTTTCCTTCCTTGTCCATGTATGTTCAGAGTAAACTCTGTTCATAGCAGAATTACCACAGTGTGTTCCTGTGAGTAAGAACAAAGTCTCGGCTTATTTGGTGGATTCGTACTTCGGTTTACCGGTTACGTCTCTAAGGTGCTGTTGCCGACTTAACAGAAGCCATCCCATCTGCGTGGTTGTAAACGGTGATGTTTTTGCATCTCGGTATCTCAAGTATTTGAGCAAAGTGCACGTATACTGGACCGGAAATTCCATATACTTAAATTGCCACCTGCGTGTTAGAAGCACAATGGGGCGGTGGTTAGTCAATACAGAAGCTCACCTAGTGGTTGAAAAACACCACCGTGAAATAGGCCAACACGGCAGGTATTCAAGTAAAGCCCTCGACTTCAAAGTAATATCAATATCGCAATATCAAATGGCATGTGTGTGATCTACATGAGAGTCTGGTCTGACGGACAAAACTGTGTTGTCTGGAACAGTAGAAGTGATAATATTTATACCATGAGGATCCACGTTCAGTTGGTGTACCAGAGAATCAGTAGAATTACTAATCGTTTCATTTCTATAAGACTCAACTGATCTTCTTTAAGCCGGATATAGTACCTTAAGGTTATTCCTTCAGGTATACTTGGGTATTTAATTCCTTTAAAGGTCGGATGTAGATAGTTTATATAAGTAGGAAATACATCGCATAGGGTGAAGAGTGTTTTACAACCAAAACGTTTAAATGTTTCCTTTCAAAGATATGTCCATTATATCGGACGTCGTTCTATTATGTCTTGACTTAAATCGAAATGTTAACTGATGAATCGATGTTCACTCCATCCAACAAGAGTTTGGTAAAAGTTGTGTCTCAAGTTGGAAGTCGATCGCATAGGTTAAAGAGAGTTTTACAATCAAAACGTTTAAATGTTTCTATGATATGGCTATCATATCGGACGTCGTTCTATATTGTCTTTTCTCAAAATCGAAATATTATCTGATGCATCGATGTTCACTCCATTCATACAAAGGTTTGCTAAAGGTGGTGTCACATGTTGGTTGTGAATCAAAAGACAACGTTGGATTTTATTTTGATCCATGTGATTATCTCAGTTTAGACGCGATTTACGGAGTCAACATCAAGTCTATAGTCAAGAAAATATCAATTGCCACTACCCTACTTTAACCCATACGGTAAATTAATTGACTCCAGTGTTCAAAGAGATACGTCAATATCATTAAAAAGTTTGTTTGTCTCCAAATAACTTTCCAAGTGGAAATTAAGAATGATTTCGATAACTTTTGAGAGTAAAGAACAAATCTCCATTGGTATATAGTTAACCAGGTTTGAGAAATCTATCCTAAGCTGTCATGCAAGTGCTGAAACAAGTGTCTGAACATGGGAATTTGTTCACATTTTGCTCTGACAAAACTTTTTGACTACCCAAATTCTGTAGAATATCTTAGGTTTAGGAAAGAGCGGCATACAGATAAGGAACTTCCAAGAAGATGTTACAAAAGTTTCTTTCATGATATTGTCCTTCTCAGTAGCATTATATCCTAACCTCTCTCTTGAGGTGCTGTAGCTATTTCATATTCTTTTCGCGAAGAGAATCAAGTATTCTGACGCGAAGTAAGACGAATCCAGTATTCTGACCCGAATCCAATTTCTCTCGATTAATAATCGTAGAACAAATTCCCCTTACTAGCTAAAGATCCCATTTGCTGAGGTTATTTGTATCACTGAAACAGTTTCAATGTTTTCATTTGGAATTTTCGAAGAAACAAGTCTGAATATGTTGATTTGTTTTCGGACAAAACTTTTTGGAAATTTGTTGCATAAGTTTCTGTCGTGATATTATCTTTTTCGGGAGCATCATATCCCATCCTCTATCTTGAGATGTCGTAGCTATATTATATTCTCTTCACGATGGACTATAAACTCTCTATCTTTCGGGGCATCTAGTGTTCTGTCGCGAATCTAATGTTCCTAATTCAGTTTCTCTCGATTTATAATCGCAGAACAAATTCCCGTTACCAGCCAGCCAATGACTCCATTTTAACACTTATTTTTAACACTGCTCCAGTTGCGAAATTTTCTGGGTGAAGATGTCGCAGGTAACCTGCGAGCTGAGTACAAGAAGTTATCAGAATTTCTCAAAAGCCTAAGATTAGATTAGTTCAGCATATTGGACCTTAGGCCGCGGTGAATGAGATAGGAAATGTTATGGACAATGGAATAACTAGCTATCGTAATTTCCGTGTTCGGGGGAGTTTCAGAGAGTATATCGAATTCAATAAACTAGTCCATAGAATAGTTTAAAAAGTATTTATAGACTAGATATTAGGCTATGCAATGGACTGGTCCATACACCGGTCAATATTCTAGGCAATTGATTAGACCATTGATTAGTCCATGTTGTAGTCAGTAGACTAGTAGACTAATCCATAACAAATCATGTCCGTAACATCCGTAGGTGTGGTAGTAGTGTTTTAGTCTGTCAGTACAGATATCGTTGGTTTGTTGCCCACCAGAGACTCTAATAAAGGAGCGCACAAAGAGAACTATAGTGTTCTAGGTATATTTCTCTCGATTTGATATAACTAGCTACATTATATATATTGCTAACTATGATTTATGGGTTAAAGCTATTCCTTGGCTCTCAGAGGCGTCGTCGAACTATGGATTGTAAAACGAAAGGGAATTCATTCCTAATCAATCATGTAAATAATTGGAAATTAAACCTCTTAAATATAGCTTCCTTTCAATAAAGTTTTCTTTTCCACTGTTCCTTAAAATTTGACTAATACATGTGTCTATAAATCTAAAGCATAACGGCTGTAATAAATATAACATAGACCTAAACATTTTTTTAATTTGCAATAATTTGATTACATAAAAAATTATATATTTTTTTGTAGAATAAAAAAAATAGATAAACTAATTTAAACAAACATTTAATTAAACCATAGAGACTTTAAATAAAATACATACATTTTAATATTTATCTCAAATAAAACACTTGTTAAATGTCAAACAAATATTTACTTCTCTTGGATAACTTTAAAAAAAGCAATGACCTTATGGTTAAATGACAAAAAATAAAGAAAAAATAAATAAATTTCAAGTGTTTTATATATTATAACATTTGATTTATTATGGTCCTTATATTAAACGCCAAAGATAGAAATCTTTAACAAAATTTCTTTTTATATTTTATTATATTTCTCTTGACTTATAATTTTTATAATAAAAAGCCACAAAAGTTTTTTTACTTAAGAGAGTGGGAAAAGAAAAAAATTAAATAAAATAAGTTTGAAAAAACCGGCAAGAAATTAAAAAAACTTGGGCCTTCCTAACAAGCTGAAAGAAAGGCCTAAAAAAAGTTGTAGGTTGAAAAAAAATCAAATAAAACGGAAATGAAACTTATTTACTTGACACAACTTGTAGTAAGAACTACAAAAAAGTGTCATTTACTATTTTGTGTCACTTGCTTTTTTGTATTTTCCACAGTTTTTTATTGATTTTTTTTAAGAGAAGCAAAAACTTTAGCTGTTTTTGTTACTTTAAGTAAACAAAAGTAATAAAAAAAAGTAACATCAGCAATTTTGTTTTCCCAGCTATAACAAGAAAACAGCATCAAAATAAACTTTAGATTGAGCAATATTGAAAAAAATAAAACGTATTTATTTTACTGTTAGCTACTTTTTTCTTTGTATATTTTACTGGAAAAATAAAGTTTGCAGAAAGTCTTGTTGTTAGTTGGGTAACATGGGCAGGAAGAAGGACAGACCATAACAAATAAAAATTATTAAAATTATAGCTAAAACAATATAAAAACATTTTAAGAAGTGGATAAAACTAGTTATTTTTTGGTGAATTTTAAAGAACTATGTAGTATTAAAGTAATTTATTCTCTTAAAATATTTCCAAGAATTTAAGTTTTTTAAATAAAAAGTTAAAATTCATAGTATATTTTAGGTTGTTTTGAACAAATTGCATATTTTTAGGTTTTTGTAATGATATTTTTAAAACTCTGCCTAGTTTTGGGCGTTATTAAGATTGTACGTTTAACTAATGCATATTTTCAGGCTTTTATCTAAATCTAAAACAATATTGCGACTGTTTGAAACAAATTGCATATTTTTAGCTATTTGTAGATTTGACTATATACTAGACAATATTCTAGACTATAGAATAGACTATATACTAGACTATAGACTAGAATATAGACTAGACTATAGACTAGACTAAAGACTAGACTATAGACTAGTCTATAGTCTAGTCTATAGTCTAGTCTATAGTCTAGTCTATAGTCTAGTCTATAGTCTAGTCTAGTCTATAGTCTTGTCTATAGTCTAGTCTAATCTAGTCTATAGTCTAGTCTATAGTCTAGTCTATAGTCTAGTCTATAGTCTAGTCTATAGTCTAGTCTATAGTCTAGTCTATAGTCTAGTCTATAGTCTAGTCTATAGTCTAGTCTATAGTCTAGTCTATAGTCTAGTCTATAGTCTAGTCTATAGTCTAGTCTATAGTCTAGTCTATAGTCTAGTCTATAGTCTAGTCTATAGTCTAGTCTATAGTCTAGTCTATAGTCTAGTCTATAGTCTAGTCTATAGTCTAGTCTATAGTCTAGTCTATAGTCTAGTCTATAGTCTAGTATATAGTCTAGTCTATAGTCTAGTCTATAGTCTAGTCTATAGTCTAGTCTATAGTCTAGTCTATAGTCTAGTCTATAGTCTAGTCTATAGTCTAGTCTATAGTCTAGTCTATAGTCTAGTCTATAGTCTAGTCTATAGTCTAGTCTATAGTCTAGTCTATAGTCTAGTCTATAGTCTGTCTATAGTCTAGTTAAGTCTAGTCTATAGTCTAGTCTATAGTCTAGTCTATAGTCTAGTATAGTTCTGTCTATAGTTAGTCTATAGTCTAGTCTATAGTCTAGTCTATAGTCTAGTCTATAGTCTAGTCTATAGTCTAGTCTATAGTCTAGTCTATAGTCTAGTCTATAGTCTAGTCTATAGTCTAGTCTATAGTCTAGTCTATAGTCTAGTCTATAGTCTAGTCTATAGTCTAGTCTATAGTCTAGTCTATAGTCTAGTCTATAGTCTAGTCTATAGTCTAGTCTATAGTCTAGTCTATAGTCTAGTATATAGTCTAGTCTATAGTCTAGTCTATAGTCTAGTCTATAGTCTAGTTATAGTCTAGTCTATAGTCTAGTCTATAGTCTAGTCTATAGTCTAGTCTATAGTCTAGTCTATAGTCTAGTCTATAGTCTAGTCTATATAGTCTAGTCTATAGTCTAGTCTATAGTCTAGTCTATAGTCTAGTCTATAGTCTAGTCTATAGTCTAGTCTATAGTCTAGTCTATAGTCTAGTCTATAGTCTAGTCTATAGTCTAGTCTATAGTCTAGTCTGTAGTCTAGTCTAAAGTATAGTCTATAGTCTAGTCTATTGTCTAGTCTGTAGTATAGTCTATAGTCTAGTCTATAGTAGTATAGTATATAGTCTATTCTATTGTCTAGTCTATAGTATAGTCTATAGTCTAGTCTATAGTCTATAGTTTAGTCTATAGTCTAGTCTGTAGTATAGTCTAGTCTATAGTCTAGTCTATAGTCTAGTCTATAGTCTAGTCTATAGTCTAGTCTATAGTCTAGTCTATAGTCTAGTCTATAGTCTAGTCTATAGTCTAGTCTATAGTCTAGTCTATAGTCTAGTCAATAGTCTAGTCTATAGTCTAGTCTATAGTCTAGTCTATAGACAAGTCTATAGTCTAGTCTATAGTGTAGTCTATAGTCTAGTCTATAGTCTAGTCTATAGTCTAGTCTATAGTCTAGTCTATAGTCTAGTCTATAGTCTAGTCTATAGTCTAGTCTATAGTCTAGTCTATAGTCTAGTCTATAGTCTAGTCTATAGTCTAGTCTATAGTCTAGTCTATAGTCTAGTCTATAGTCTAGTCTATAGTCTAGTCTATAGTCTAGTCTATAGTCTAGTCTATAGTCTAGTCTATAGTCTAGTCTATAGTCTAGTCTATAGTCTAGTCTATAGTCTAGTCTATAGTCTAGTCTATAGTCTAGTCTATAGTCTAGTCTATAGTCTAGTCTATAGTCTAGTCTATAGTCTAGTCTATAGTCTAGTCTATAGTCTAGTCTATAGTCTAGTCTATAGTCTAGTCTATAGTCTAGTCTATAGTCTAGTCTATAGTCTAGTCTATAGTCTAGTCTAGTCTATAGTCTAGTCTATAGTCTAGTCTATAGTCTAGTCTATAGTCTAGTCTGAAGTCTAGTCTATAGTCTAGTCTGAAGTCTAGTCTATAGTCTATAGCTTCCAATGATTTTGTAAGTTCGGAATATGCGCCATAATCATTATAAATCACTATTGCCTATCTTTAAGATCTGTTAATGTGTTATTATATTGCCTATTCTAAGGCTGTGAAAATTCTTTAAAGTTTCACTAAATGATGGAGTATAAAATCTTTTAGATTACAAATACAATATTTACTCAAACAGTCATTTCTATATTAAAAATAAAAACATATATTTGAATTGCCAAAACAAAATTTCAATTTAACTAGTTTATAGTCTAGTCTATAGTCTAGTCTATAGTATAGTCTATAGTCTAGTCTATAGTATAGTACATAGTCTAGTCTATAGTATAGTACATAGTCTATTCTATAGTCTAGTCTATAGTATAGTCTATAGTCTATAGTTTAGTCTATAGTCTAGTCTGTAGTATAGTCCATAGTCTAGTCTATAGTCTAGTCTAGTCTAGTCTATAGTCTAGTCTATAGTCTAGTCTATAGTCTAGTCTATAGTCTAGTCTATATCTAGTCTATAGTCAGTCTATAGTCTAGTCTAGTCTATAGTCTAGTCTATAGTCTAGTCTATAGTCTAGTCTATAGTCTAGTCTATAGTCTAGTCAATAGTCTAGTCTATAGTCTAGTCTATAGACTAGTCTATAGTCTATCTATAGTAAGGTCTATAGTCTAGTCTATAGTCTAGTTTATATCTAGTCTATAGTCTATTTATAGTCGAGTCTATAGTCTATAGTCTAGTCTATAGTCTAGTCTATAGTCTAGTCTATAGTCTAGTCTATAGTCTAGTCTATAGTCTAGTCTATAGTCTAGTCTATAGTCTAGTCTATAGTCTAGTCTATAGTCTAGTCTATAGTCTAGTCTATAGTCTAGTCTATAGTCTAGTCTATAGTCTAGTCTATAGTCCTAGTCTATAGTCTAGTCTATAGTCAGCTATAGTCTAGTCTATAGTCTAGTCTATAGTCTAGTCTATAGTCTAGTCTATAGTCTAGTCTATAGTCTAGTCTATAGTCTAGTCTATAGTCTAGTCTATAGTCTAGTCTATAGTCTAGTCTATAGTCTAGTCTATAGTCTAGTCTATAGTCTAGTCTATAGTCTAGTCTATAGTCTAGTCTATAGTCTAGTCTAGTCTGAAGTCTAGTCTATAGTCTAGTCTGAAGTCTAGTCTATAGTCTATAGCTTCCAATGATTTTGTAAGTTCGGAATATGCGCCATAATCATTATAAATCACTATTGCCTATCTTTAAGATCTGTTAATGTGTTATTATATTGCCTATTCTAAGGCTGTGAAAATTCTTTAAAGTTACACTAAATGATGGAGTATAAAATCTTTTAGATTACAAATACAATATTTACTCAAACAGTCATTTCTATATTAAAAATAAAAACATATATTTGAATTGCCAAAACAAAATTTCAATTTAACAATTCAATTTGAATATTTCTTATTGAATTTATGTTTAAAAACCGAAAAAAAATATTTCCAACTTACTTTAAATTCCAAACAAAAAATAAGAAAAAAAAAATCTACTTAAAACGTTTTCACATACAATTCTTTTACCACAGTTCTTAACATTGATAAGATTCCCATCGATTTCAATTCCATACTCATGCTTATTATAATTTCCAATCAATCCTTCATATATCAAACAATACATTCTTTTTTTTTTATTTCCACTAACGTATTTTATACATTCTACATTTCTTTTTTATTTTTTTTCTTCTGGATTTTCATTTGCAATATTTACCACAAATTGCGCTGATTTTCAACATCAACGTGATTACATTTTCAAACTACACATAATATACATTTTTTTTTGTACAAGAAGAAAAAAATCTCTAAAAGAAGACATTTTTTCAGATTTTGAACAAAGAAAGGAGGGAAAAAAATCTACCATGTCGTAGCCATGGTGGAGAATGAACACACAAGAAAAAAAACTATCACAAAAAAATAAACATATTTACACACATTCGTCTGTTCTAACTGTATAAATAGGAATGTATGTTTGTATTTAGGAAATCTACACATACCTCTCTTTCTATGCTCAGATTTCATTTGTGTTTTAATGTTGTTGTTTTGGCAGAGTTGTTGTGAATTTTGAACAAAAGGAAACGCAGGCAATTGAATTTGTTCGCTGTTTTTTTCGCTCTCCTTTCATCATTCTTTATTTAAAGGAAACCACATAGAACCTAAACGTTTCATTTTTTTTGTTTGCATTGTTCTCCCGTAGAGAAAAGAATATACTTTTTTTCCATACATACACAAACAGGAAATACTTTATACAACATGCAGAGACAACCCAACTCTCAATTGGCATAACCACACATTCCCAAAAAAATGGTTTTTTTCATACACATACTAACATGTTTATATATATAGTTGTGGCAAGATAACAAAAGCTTGAAAACTAACTGCATTGCAGCAAATATATGGAGACAACAACAACAACGGCAATAAAAACAACCAAAAGTAATGATTTTTTTTTAATAAACGTAAACGCGAATCTTTAACAGCATTTGTTGCAAAATAAGAAAAAGAAACAAGACAACGTAGTTTGCCGTAGAATAACAAAAAAAAAACTGCTTAAATCTTTTATTCCAAAAATATTCAATATGTTTTCAGAAATGAAGTAAAACTAAACACACATATTTTCAAACATACAGACATAGACAAAAATAAATTGAACGAGGCCAAAGAAAAGATGGTATCACGTTTGAAGACAAATATCTCTTCTATTCTTTTAATGAAATAAGTCTTCTATTCTTTCTTTTCATTAGAAAAGTGTCTTTCTCTAGAGAAGTTTCTTGTTTTCTACAGAAAACTGCATTTCTATAGATTTGGGTCTTCCTTTCTTTCTTTCCTATAGCAAAATGTTTATTTTTTCTAGGATCATGTCCTTTTCTATAGAAATAAGCATTCTTTTCTCTAGAGAAGTTTCTTCTTTCCAATAGAATACTTTCTATAGAGAATCCTCTTTCCTTTGTATCAAACTGTTCTACTTTTCTATCGACAATTTTATTCTGTTCTCTCAGTAAGTTTGTTCCTTCTCTATTGACAACTGTCTTGCTTTCCTATGAAAACTTTTTATAATCCAGTTCGTTTCTACTGTAATAAGGGTTCTTTTCTCTAGACGTGATCTCAATTTATGCTGATGGCTAAAAGACTGAAAGGGGCACGGTATCGGTAGTCTTCTCCGAAAAACTGAATCTTCTACTATCTGTTCGACTACCTGACACCTGCAGGGTCCGTCAGGCACAGATATATGGCATCGATACCGATAACTGGACAACCATGCATCAATCAAGGCTCTTAACTCTAATGTTATTAAGTCAAAATGTCTTCTCAGTTATATTCAATCATTGGCACAACTGACACAACATCATGTAGACTTGATATGGGTTCCTGGAATCCGAGGAAATGAAATATCTGATAAATGCGCAACCAAAGAGTCGTCCCTAGACTTAACCCTTGCGCAAAAGGATATTCACACTCCCCTAACGACCCTATCAATATTGATAGATGGCTGGGCTTTGAGTGAGACAGAACTCAGGTGGTCAAATATCACCACTTGTAGAATATCGAGACTGCTATGGTCCACTCTGACAACGAATAGACTAGGATTCTTTTGTCCCTTAGTAAGAACTGGTATAATCATTAGGAACGGATGGGCTACCCACGTTATAGCTACTGTAGATTTCGATTTGTGTGAAGAATGAAGCTGGAGTGAAGAAAGAACGTGATACATTAGGAGTAGTGTGAGGAATAAATCTAATTAATTTAGACTAGTGTGAAGAACGAACATGTCTCATTTAAAATGGTGTGAAGGAATTGTGAAGAATAAACCTGGTTCATTTAGAATAGTGTGAAGAATGACCTGGTTCATTTAGAATAATAGGAAGAATGAACGTGGTAGAAGAATGAATCTAGTATGAAGAATGAATCTTATTAATATAGAATAGTAAAACTGGTTCATTTAAAATAGTATGAAGAGTGAAAATGGTTCATTTAAAATAGTATGAAGAATGAATCTGGTTCATTTAGATAAATGAACATGGGCCATTAAGGAGTTGTGCAGAATAAATCTTGTTCATTTAGAATAGTGTAAAGAATAAACCTGGTTAATTTAAAATGAAGAATGAATCTGGTTCATTTAGAAGAGTAGAAAGAATGAACGTAGTTTATTTAGAGTAGTGTGAAGAATGAACCTTCTTCATTTAGAATAGTAGGAAGAAAAAATCTGGTTAATTTGGAATAATTTGAAGAATGAACCTTGTTCATTTAGAAGAATGAACGTGGTTCATTTATAGTAATGTAAATAATGAACTTGGTTCATTTAGAATAGTATGAAGAATGTATCTGGTTCATTTAGAATAGTGAATCTGGTTCATTTAGAATAGTATGAAGAATGTATCTAGTTCATTTAGAATAGTGAATCTGGTTCATTTAAAATAGTATGAAGAGTGAAAATGGTTCATATAGAATAGTATGAAGAATGATCCAGGTTCATTAAGAATGTACGTGATTCATTTAGAATATTATGAAGAATGAATCTTTAGAACATTGTGAAGAATGAGTAGTATGTAAAATGTTTATAGTTCATTTAGAATACTGTGAAGAATGAACTTGATTCATTTAGAATAGTATGAAGATTGAATGTGATTCATTTAGAATAGTACGAAGAATGAATCTGGTTCATTTAGAACATTGTAAAGAATAAACATGTCTCTTAATATGATAAACCTGGTTCATTTTGAATTGAGTAAAATTTTTTTCTATTATAATTTACTGAATTCTTTTACTTCTTGTAAACCCTACAAATCTAAATGTTCTAAATATGGATTCCACGCTAAAAGAAATGCTTTTGAGAATGTTGTTCGAGGCTATGCCAGTGAATCGTATCCCTCAGAGATCATTCTGCCTTAATCAAAACAAGAAGTCGGAAGGGGTAAGGTTAGTATCATAGGGCAGGTTGCCACACCTTCCCAACCACTTCTTTCTAAATACTTTTTAACAAATATTGCAACATGTCATCGAGAGCATTAGAAACGATACAGTTTCCTTGTGATGCTCTAGCCAGATTTTAGCAACTTATAATAGATAGAACTCATTAGGTCCCACCAAATACAGAGCTTCTTTTGAACTTTTCTGTTGAGCAATATTTTAATATTTCAATAATTTAAATAATTTAAGTTTTCCACTTGCCAGCAAGTAATGCTAACCACTATATATTTAAACTACACCAATACTTTTAAACTTTCACCAGCCAATAAGCCACACACACATGCTAAAACATTTTATTCAATACATACTTACTACTTTTTAAATATGCTCTCAAGAAAATGTTTTAAATTTTCCTTGAAGAAAAAAACTGAAAACGACCCTGTATATAGATTTCAAAAATATAAAAAATAAACGTTTTTTTTTTTTCTTACTTATTATTTTTATTCTACTGCGCTTTTACACATGAAATATTTATGGGTTCATAGTGTTACACAGATATTACTTTCAATGGAAATTGTTTTCTTTTCTGATCATATTTCTTCTCTTTTCTACTACTTGCTGCTGCTGCTGCTGGTCTTTTGGTGTACGCCAAAATATGTGTCCCAATTCTGTTTTTTTGGTTGTTTAAAGAAGGAAAGAAGAAGATGAAAGAAAGTAGTAGATTTTTATGTTAAAAATATAGTTGTAGTAGTTGCATGTCACCAAATAACAGCACGTCTTTAATGCATAAAATTTACACAAAATATTATTATTATTACAAACACACACATACATACATACTCACATAAACTTTTGCAATCTTGGCAACTGCATACTTATACAAACACACATGTATACAATATGCATAATTTTTCTGTTTATTAAAGAGGAAAAACTGAAAAAAAAAAAACGAAAGAATAAATTGAAGGACATGCATGCATGGCAAGTGGAAAGGAAAAAAATTTTATTGCTGTGAAAAGGTATTGAAATCATAATTTCTTTTGGTTAATGGAAATTTTACCCCTTTTGAAAATTAAAGTAAGTTGTATAAAAAGAAATATACAAGGCAACATGTAAGCAATGAAATTTTTATTGACTTTGCACAAAGGACCTTTTTTTTAAATAAATTTTAAGCGTAAGAAAAAAAAAATAAAAATAACATGAATGTTATAGTTTAAAGGAATTTATCTTTTCTAGATTTATTATTTTATTATTATATTTAATTAATCATTTTTGCATTTGCTGAAACATTCCCCCATAGAAAACTTCTTGTAGCAAAACTATAAATTATATTTAAAACTAACTTATGACAGACCAAAAAAAAAATTTCATAAAATTCCTTTATTTCATTGATAAGAAATATAAAGTAACTGGAAAAACATATAAACTAAAAATAAAATTTTAAATTGATTTAGCATTTCTCATGCAGTTGCAAAGCGGCTTAAAGTTTTTCATATACTCACTACTACATAAAAATGATTTTTTTGTTTTTGGTTATTTTTCATAAAACTTTTGAAATATTTTTAAAACGAAAACTAGGAATAAAAAAGCAAGTGATATGAAACCTATTGCATATTCAGTTTAGAAAAAAATATATGTTTTAAGTGGAATTGTAAAAATATTAAAAAAAACATGGTTTTTTAGTTCCCTTCACACTGTTCCAAATGAACAGGGAAATGAAAATGATTTATTCGGAACTGTGTGGAAAAGGATCCTGGTTCTAAAGATCACACTGCTCTAAATGAACTAAGTTCATTTTAGTTTACATATGTATTCCACGTCATAAGAACGGCTTTTGAGAACATCTTTCCAGGCCTGAAGTGAAGCGTATTTCAAGACCGTTCTGTCTTAATCGAAACAAATTGAAGACGAACGAAGCAAGTTCAGAGTCATAAGGCAGGTGAGATATAACTTCCCAACCACTAAGTTCATTTTAGTCTACATATGGATTCCATGACATAAGAACGGCTTTTGAGAACATCTTTCAAGGCCTGAGCGTATTCCAAAGTGAAGCGTATTCTGCCTTAATCAAAACAAATTGAAGACGAACGAGTCGAGATCAGGGTCATAATGCAAATGAGACAAACCTTCTCAAGAACTTCTTCCACAATACTTTTTTGAACTAAGTTCATTTTAGTCCATATATGTATTCCACGCTATAAGAACGGCTTTTGAGAATATCTTTCTGAAGTGAAGCGTATTCCAAAGTGACGCGTATTCTGTCTTAATCGAAACTAATTGAAGACGAACGAGGCAAGATCAGTATCATAAGGCAGGTGAGACATAACTTCCCAACAACTAAGTTCATTTTAGTCTACATATTCCACGCCATAAGAACGGCTTTTGAGAACATCTTTCGAGGCCTGAAGTGAAGTGTATTCCAAAATGAAGCGTATTCTGTCTTAATCAAAAGAAAATGAAGACGAACGAGTCAAGATCAGGGTCATAAGGCAGGTGAGACAAACCTTTCCAACAACTTATTTCACAATACTTTTTAACAAATATATGGCCGAGCATTGTGATGATGAGATATTACGCTTTTATATCTATTCGCATATTCTGGGGAGTTTTTCGTTCAATTATGACTTTAAACGAATCAAATGCATTCGGTAAAGTTTCCCTGTGAAACTCTAGGCAGATTTTAGCAGAACTCCACCAAATATGTAGCATTAGCTCCATGACTATTAACCTTTGGTGTTGCTTCGGCTGGTTAACAGCGCTGCACATACAATATCTCATGAAGCTCTTGTAATGGTTCCATTATTCATAGGAAATATGATTTGATTAAAACGTCGGTTAGTATCCTATTTCTCTGCTTTTGGATGAATCTTTCTTCTCCTTATGATTTCCCAAATTCTTGTTGAGTTTGAAAACAATCTTTATTAAATAATGCCAATTCAAACGCAACAGTTGCATTCGGTACAGTTTTCCTGTAAAGCTTTAGGCAGATTTTAGCAGCTCAAAAGGAATAGAACTTATTAGGTCCCAACAAATACAGAACATTACCTTAGCTTCATAACTATTAAGCTTTGGTGTCGCTTTGGCTGGTTGGCAGCGCTAAACATACAATATCTCATTGAGGTCTTGTAATGATTCCATTGTTCATAGCAAATATGATTCGATTCAAAAATGATTTTCATTATAAAGTCGTACTTCGGTCTACCGGTTACGTCTCTAGGTGCTGTTTCCGCCTCAACAGAAGCCATCCCATCTGCGTGGTTGTAAACGGAAGTGATGTTTTTGCATCTCGGAAATTAAGCAACGGGACAGCAATGATCAGAGATTAGATAGCTCAAATACTTGAGCAAAGTGCATGTATACTGAACCGGAAATTCAATATACGTAAATTGCCCCTTGTGTGTAAGAAGCACAGTGGGGCGATGGTGAGGCGTCACAAAAGCCTATCCAAGTGGTTGAAAAAGACCACCGTAAAATAGGCCAACACGACAGGAGTTCACGTAAAGCACTTCGACATTAATACGGTCGAATGGTACCCATTTTCTCTGCTTTTGAATGCAATTTTCTTCTTCTTATGATTTCACATGCTATTGTTGAGTTTGAAAACAATCTTCATGGAGTAATGCCTGCAATTCATGGTTGTCCACTTGTTTGACTAGCCTGGATCGATATTTGTCTATTCTGTTTGTCTTCCTTTTCTGTAGATAAGTATCGTCCTTCCCTGAATTCCTTTTCTGTAGAAAAGTTTCATTTTCTTCTATTTGTATAGAAAAGTCAATTCCATTTCTATAGAAATGTTTCTACTCTTTTCCCCTTAATTCGCTTGTCATCAACGTTCAACATGACGTATGATTATTTTATTTCCATATAAGATAATTAAATATTTAGTATACGCCACATGTGTTTTTATGTAAGATGAAAAATTTAATATGAAAAATTAAATGATGGGCTATTCTAAAATATGTTATAAAACTTTAGGGTGTCTTTCTATTTCATAGAAAAATGTTTACTATAGAAGAGTGAATTTCTTTTCTATATAGAAGTATCTTACTTTTTTTTGTAAATATTTCCTTCTCTTCTATGGCAAACTGTCCTCTTTTTCTGTATAAAAGTGTATTCTTTTTATATATAAATATGTCTTGTCTTTCTGAAAAGTGTCTTCATATTCCCTAAAAGTGTATCTTCTTGTCTTCCTTTCAGTCTTTCTTTTCTATATAAAAGTGTCTTCTTTTTCTATATAAATGTGGCTTCTCTTTCTACAGAAATGTGTCTTGATTTTCTATAAAAGTGTGTCTTCGTTTTCTATACAAAAGTTTTTCCTTTCATTTTTCCTTAATTTGTTTGTGTAGCATATGATTATTTTCTTTTCGTATAAAATAATTACATATTAAATATACGCCACATATGCAAAGTGTGTAGGAAAAATTAAATTATCGGAAATGATTTTTAAATTTGTCATACAACTATAGTAGACACAGAAGTGTTTACCTTTTCACTTTTTTAGCAAAAAAACGTAGTTTCATATTTAACCGTTTTGACCTGTTAAAACCCTGTGTATGTTTGTGTAAA
Organism: Lucilia sericata; assembly: GCF_015586225.1. Lineage (NCBI taxonomy): Eukaryota > Metazoa > Arthropoda > Insecta > Diptera > Calliphoridae > Lucilia > Lucilia sericata. The sequence continues at coordinate 45,565 of NW_023994546.1, forward strand.
GGACATGTGTCTTTAACAATAACAATTATTGTTATCTTTAGGTTAAATACATTTGATGTAGAAAGAAACAACAAAAAACTAGAAAAACTAAAAACAAAAACGTTCTACGTTTTCATAGAAATGTCTTCCTTTTCTATACAGAAGTGTCTATCTTTTTCTTGTAAATGTTTCTTCATTTTCCGTATAAAATTCTCTTCAATATGTTAAAAAGTGTTTTCCGTTTCAGTAGAAATGTGCTTTCCTTTATTATGGAAAAGTTTTCTTTCAATTTTCCCTTAATTCACTTGTCTTCGGGGTTCATCATGGCGTATGATTATTTTATTTTCATATAAAATAATTAAATATTAAGTATACGTCACATATGTTTTTTATGCAAAGTGTGTAGTCAAAATTAAATTATCGGAAATGATTTTTAAATTTGTCATAAATCTATTCTAGTTTCTTCGCAACCACCCTGACCTGTAAATATTTATGTGTGTGTGTTTTGTATATAAAATCCTGTGTATGTTTGCGTGAAGGACATGTGTCTTTAACAACAACAATTATTGTATTAGGTTAAATACGTTTGTTGTAGCAAAAAACCAACAACAAAACCCAGAAAAAGAAAACATTTTAAGTTGTTTTATAATTTAGAATCATTATCACGTAAATTGCAACTGTACAAATAAAAACAAGAGCAAGAAAAAAGAATCAAAAACAAAGAGAGCGTGAAAAACTTAAACAACTAAAAAGAAATAAACAAAGCAAACAACACAAAAACAGAAACACTTTAAATTAAAACAAAACAACTTATATAGTTTTGTTCTTTAGAAAACTAAAGAACGTGCGTGTGTTATAAGGAGCGGCTGTAGAAACTAATTTTTCCTTTAAACACAAGTGACAAAACACATGCGGCCTTTAACTTGTATTGTATTAAGATTTAAAAGATTTATTTATTTTTTTCTTTCTGCCTGCTGCTTGACACGCATGAAGTCATATTGTTTCAGTTGGTGTGCGTATACTTTTTAGACATTGAAATATTATAAATTGTAGCTCAAACATATTACACTTCTTCTTATTTTTATGTCATTTCGGCTTGATTAATGAGTTTTTAACACAAGGGTGTTCTTTTTTGCTAAAGAATTCGTGGAAATCTTTAGTGAAAAATATTTGAAATATTTATATGACAAATATTATATAAACCCTAGCAATAATATGATTTATATACATATTTTTTAACAGTTTTTCCCCCACAAATTATTAAACTTTTTATAAGTGCTTAACACTACAAAAAATGCCAAAAATAATATTGAAAGTTTTTTTCCAAACTCATTAATCTTTTATCTGTGTGTGGTGGCCCAGTTAAATTTTTAATTAAATTTGATTTGTTACACATATTTTTTTGGTGTGTATGTGTGTGTGTGTGTTTGCTGTGCTGTTGTTCAAATTTTAATTTATAAATTCTTTGCACATTTTTCTATCCATTTAAAATTAATACCAATTCCATGCATGTTTAAGTTGTTATTGGTATTTTTTCGTAACAAATGAACAAAAAGAAAAAAAGCAACACTGTTCAAATAAAATTAAAATAAAAACTAAAATAAGCCAAAAAGTTGAAAATGTTTCCCCAACCAACCATCATTCATTTATTCATTCATGCAACACACACATTAAAGTTACACGCACATAGCTAGAGAAGTGTGTAAAAAAAATAAGCATAAAATTTCCTGCCACAACACATGAACCGCATAATAATACCACAAATTTTTGGTCTAAATATTCTCTAAATCTATATGTATGAATGTTAGTCACTCATACTAAAGGTGAAAAAATAATAATAAATTGTAGTAGCATCTATAAATTGTATCTAAATATTGTACACACTTCCGCACTCAAACACACACTCATACAAAATTTACATATTTGCCACTAAAATGAAACACTTCGTCGATACTCGTTTATAAATAGATACAAAACCATTTTATAAATTTTATTTATAATTCTTTTTTCTTTTCTGGTTTGGGGCTTTTCCAATGGTTTTCCATCGGTTATGCTGTTTTCATTTTATTGGCTTGAAATTATCACATAAAATTCACTCATGCATGTGTGACGAAATAGGCTCATATGTGGGTATTCTTAGTTAGATACATAAATTAAATAATTTAAAATAGTATTTTGGTTTCACGTACACCTTTTTATAAAGAAGAGTGTCTTCCTTTTCTGTAGAAAAATTGCTAAATTTTCTATATGTATGTATATAGTAATTCCCTTTCTATAGGCTTATAGTTCAGTTCTAGTTCTAGTTCAGTTCTAGTTCAGTTCTAGTTCAGTTCTAGTTCAGTTCTAGTTCAGTTCTAGTTCAGTTCTAGTTCAGTTCTAGTTCAGTTCTAGTTTAGTTCTAGTTAGTTCTAGTTCAGTTCTAGTTCAGTTCTAGTTCAGTTCTAGTTCAGTTCTAGTTCAGTTCTAGTTCAGTTCTAGTTCAGTTCTAGTTCAGTTCTAGTTCAGTTCTAGTTCAGTTCTAGTTCAGTTCTAGTTCAGTTCTAGTTCAGTTCTAGTTCAGTTCTAGTTCAGTTCTAGTTCAGTTCTAGTTCAGTTCTAGTTCAGTTCTAGTTCAGTTCTAGTTCAGTTCTAGTTCAGTTCTAGTTCAGTTCTAGTTCAGTTCTAGTTCAGTTCTAGTTCAGTTCTAGTTCAGTTCTAGTTCCGTTCTAGTTCAGTTCTAGTTCAGTTCTAGTTCAGTTCTAGTTCAGTTCTAGTTCAGTTCTAGTTCAGTTCTAGTTCAGTTCTAGTTCAGTTCTAGTTCAGTTCTAGTTCAGTTCTAGTTCAGTTCTAGTTCAGTTCTAGTTCAGTTCTAGTTCAGTTCTAGTTCAGTTCTAGTTCAGTTCTAGTTCAGTTCTTAGTTCAGTTTTAGTTCAGTTCTAGTTCAGTTTAGTTCAGTTCTAGTTCAGTTCTAGTTCAGTTCTAGTTCAGTTCTAGTTCAGTTCTAGTTCAGTTCTAGTTCAGTTCTAGTTCAGTTCTAGTTCAGTTCTAGTTCAGTTCTAGTTCAGTTCTAGTTCAGTTCTAGTTCAGTTCTAGTTCAGTTCTAGTTCAGTTCTAGTTCAGTTCTAGTTCAGTTCTAGTTCAGTTCTAGTTCAGTTCTAGTTCAGTTCTAGTTCAGTTCTAGTTCAGTTCTAGTTTCAGTTCTAGTTCAGTTCTAGTTCAGTTCTAGTCAGTAGTTTCAGTTCTAGTTCAGTTCTAGTTCAGTTCGAGTTTCAGTTCTAGTTCAGTTAGTCAGTTCGAGTTCAGTTCGAGTTCAGTTCGAGTTCAGTTCTAGTTCAGTTCTAGTTCAGTTCTAGTTCAGTTCTAGTTCAGTTCTAGTTCAGTTCTAGTTCAGTTCTAGTTCAGTTCTAGTTCAGTTCTAGTTCAGTTCTAGTTCAGTTCTAGTTCAGTTCTAGTTCAGTTTCTAGTTCAGTTCTAGTCAGTTCTAGTTCAGTTCTAGTTCAGTTCTAGTTCAGTTCTAGTTCAGTTCTAGTTCAGTTCTAGTTCAGTTCTAGTTCAGTTCTAGTTCAGTTCTAGTTCAGTTCTAGTTCAGTTCTAGTTCAGTTCTAGTTCAGTTCTAGTTCAGTTCTAGTTCAGTTCTAGTTCAGTTCTAGTTCAGTTCTAGTTCAGTTCTAGTTCAGTTCTAGTTCAGTTCTAGTTCAGTTCTAGTTCAGTTCTAGTTCAGTTCTAGTTCAGTTCTAGTTCAGTTCTAGTTCAGTTCTAGTTCAGTTCTAGTTCAGTTCTAGTTCAGTTCTAGTTCAGTTCTAGTTCAGTTCTAGTTCAGTTCTAGTTCAGTTCTAGTTCAGTTCTAGTTCAGTTCTAGTTCAGTTCTAGTTCAGTTCTAGTTCAGTTCTAGTTCAGTTCTAGTTCAGTTCTAGTTCAGTTCTAGTTCAGTTCTAGTTCAGTTCTAGTTCAGTTCTAGTTCAGTTCTAGTTCAGTTCTAGTTCAGTTCTAGTTCAGTTCTAGTTCAGTTCTAGTTCAGTTCTAGTTCAGTTCTAGTTCAGTTCTAGTTCAGTTCTAGTTCAGTTCTAGTTCAGTTCTAGTTCAGTTCTAGTTCAGTTCTAGTTCAGTTCTAGTTCAGTTCTAGTTCAGTTCTAGTTCAGTTCTAGTTCAGTTCTAGTTCAGTTCTAGTTCAGTTCTAGTTCAGTTCTAGTTCAGTTCTAGTTCAGTTCTAGTTCAGTTCTAGTTCAGTTCTAGTTCAGTTCTAGTTCAGTTCTAGTTCAGTTCTAGTTCAGTTCTAGTTCAGTTCTAGTTCAGTTCAGTTAGTTCAGTTCTAGTTCAGTTCTAGTTCAGTTCTAGTTCAGTTCTAGTTCAGTTCTAGTTCAGTTCTAGTTCAGTTCTAGTTCAGTTCTAGTTCAGTTCTAGTTCAGTTCTAGTTCAGTTCTAGTTCAGTTCTAGTTCAGTTCTAGTTCAGTTCTAGTTCAGTTCTAGTTCAGTTCTAGTTCAGTTCTAGTTCAGTTCTAGTTCAGTTCTAGTTCAGTTCTAGTTCAGTTCTAGTTCAGTTCTAGTTCAGTTCTAGTTCAGTTCTAGTTCAGTTCTAGTTCAGTTCTAGTTCAGTTCTAGTTCAGTTCTAGTTCAGTTCTAGTTCAGTTCTAGTTCAGTTCTAGTTCTAGTTCAGTTCTAGTTCAGTTCTAGTTCAGTTCTAGTTCAGTTCTAGTTCAGTTCTAGTTCAGTTCTAGTTCAGTTCTAGTTCAGTTTTAGTTCAGTTTTAGTTCAGTTCCAGTTCAGTTCTAGTTCAGTTCTAGTTCAGTTCTAGTTCAGTTCTAGTTCAGTTCTAGTTCAGTTCTAGTTCAGTTCTAGTTCAGTTCTAGTTCAGTTCTAGTTCAGTTCTAGTTCAGTTCTAGTTCAGTTCTAGTTCAGTTCTAATTCAGTTCTAATTCAGTTCTAGTTCAGTTCTAGTTCAGTTCTAGTTCAGTTCTAGTTCAGTTCTAGTTCAGTTCTAGTTCAGTTCTAGTTCAGTTCTAGTTCAGTTGTAGTTCAGTTCTAGTTTAGTTCTAGTTTAGTACTAGTTTAGTTCTATTTCACTTCTAGTTCAGTTCTATTTCAGTTCTACTCCAAATTTGGTTCTAGTTAAGTCCTTACTTCTTTTAGAGAAACAGGTTTTTCTTTTCTATGAAAATGTTTCTCCCTTGTCTATATAACATTCCCTCATCAATTGTTAGGCTTTTTATAGGCCGATTAGAGGTTTATCTTTTACATACAATGATTAATATCATACATTATTGAAGTTATATTTTTAACCATAAAATAAAGGATAGAAAATAGCAAAAAAGAAGGCAAGAACATTAAAACCGTTAGTCATGACATCAATGCCAGTAACATTACATCAACATTATGGTAGGTAAAATAGAAAAATGTGACATCAAAGTGGATAAAAATGTGAGTGTAATTGTACTATACAATATTAATATTAGTTACCAATACTAACAAAAACATATACAGACATAAAAACACCAAACAAACTTTCCATGTACAATTAATCGTAAGCTTACATACATACATACATATATTTGATGGTAACAAATGTCAAATAGCACCTGTCAGTGTTTTCCTACAGAAAATACCTCAACACAAATACTTACACACATACATAAAAACAGTCACTCACTCATGCAATGACTCTCTGTGATGCATTATACTTACATATATCATACATAGAAACAAACGCATTCTTATACATAGAGTCATTGGAAAAATGTATAGAAATGTTAGAGAGCATCACTGAAAATGTTCTATAACTTGGCATTTGACAGTTTGACATCACAGAAGGTTCACCGGGTTACAACACTGTTGTATGTACCATCACTGCTACATTTCTTAACATTTTTCTTGTTCTAGATTTTCAAAATGAAAACAAAATAAAAAATTTACTATTTTTGTATTTTTTTTTTTCACAATCTAATATGTTGAAGAAAGAGAACAAACCTTTATGTTTATAACCAAGGTTTCAAAGGTCATTTTTATTGTATCATACGTCAAACATGACATGTTACATACACATACAAACACTCATACTCATTCACTACAATTTTCTTTCCTGTAGCAAATATCAAAAAGGTGCCGCGCTTATGTGTGTGTTGCAAGAGAGCATGAGGTTTTTTATAGTTTTTTTTTTTTTTTGTAATTTTAAACCATCAACTATCGTTTGTTATAGCCGAAGCCAATCAGTTAAAACACTATTAAACCAATCTAACGTTTCTATAGAATTTGTGTGTTGTACAGCACACATTGGTATAGGAAAAAAAAAAGAGGGAAATAATTCGGTAACTTCTAAACGGTTAATCCGATTTTAATGAAATTTGGTATGCACAAAGAGGAGGTGTTGTCGAGTTTAGGTTTTGAATTTGGACCTTATAGGCCAACCAGGGGCCCGGCGGGGGTCCTCAAATTAGGACACCTCGGCTATGTTAAATTTTTAAAACGATCCTATTTCTTCATTTGAGTTCCGATTTAAAAAAAATTTCGTATATAGAATCTCCTCATCGAGCACTATAAAAAATGTCGTCATAGCAGTAAATTATCTCTTATAGTTTAGGAGATATTCGCATGTGAAAATTAAAATTTTAAAATTTTTACCGTTCTTACTTTAGTTTTTTGATAATAGCGGGTCCAAATATTCCCGATTTTCGCCATTTCTTTTTTTATTCGCTTAACAACAAGTTTATATATCAAGCAGTGAAAGAATTATGTAAAAATCATGACTGAGTCCAAAGTTATAGGCATTTTAATTTAAAAAATTAAAAAAAGGCGATTTTTTGCCATTTTTTTGGGAAAAAAGTATCTTTTTCTTTTTAAGTTATCTAAAAAGTTTCTAAGAAGATGTATATAGAATTTATACTTTTTGAAAAGCTGACTTTACATAAAATACGATAAATGAAACAAAACCTAAAAATTTTTGATACCGAGGGGACCAGGTCCATCCAAAAAACCCTATTTTTTTATAGAAAATTCAATTTTGAGCATAAATTCTCAAATCGCATAGTCGATATCAAATTATAGTGACCTGTTTTATATGACCCAATATGTTCTTAATCATTTTGTAACGGGTTTCGATAACCCCGCCCCTGGTATGGATATAATAGGCAAAAAACCAAAAAATCCCATTTTTGGGATTTTTTAAAACTTTTTTGGGAATTCCGGGATTTCTAATAAGAAAATTCGAACTTTTTATTTAATTTTAGATTTTGAGTAAAAAAATCTACCTAACTGTAAAATTTCATCAAAAAATATTCATAAATAAAATTTTTATTGCAATTTGAAAAATTTGTATCTTCGCAAAAACTGAATAAAAAACATTTTTTAATTTTTTTAAAAAAAGTATTCCGCGAATTTTTTAATTTTCAAAAATTATATACAGTTTTGAAAAATAGACAAAATTACCTTTCCATTGATATATAACATGCCTACCTAATGTTTTTTAAGTGACAAATTAATTAGGGAAAACTCAACATCTTTTAGAGAATTTACCTAGTACTATTATTTTCATCCATACATTTGTTAGGCATGTTTTACTACCTAAATTTTTATGAATTTTTACAGCCACTTTTTACGATTAATCTTTTATTCTTTATCCCTAAAAAAAATTAACAAGTATTTATTTTATATAAAAATAGTCTTTATTTATTTTTTTTTTATAAATTAATATAATTTTGTAAAATAATCGGTATCACAGTAGTCCATATCTAAAAGATAAAGTAAATCTTTAAATTCATGAATATTTTCAAATGCTAACGTTTTGTAGCAAATCCAACGTTTCCTTATAGTAGATAAAACAGGATCAGAAGATAGAATCAGATTATTAAAAATATCTTCATTTTGAGACTGCCTAGAACACTTCCTTGAGCTAAACTGATGAATATGCTTAAAGTCTCTATTCCTCGATTCTTGGGGTTCTTCTGTAAGCTCTCCTAAAGGCAGAATATTATGTTCTATGATGACCTTTCCATGACATAATATCTTGTGAACTGTAGGTGTCATTTCTTTCCAGGGATATAATTCCAAAAGTAATTTAGAAACTTTTGTAGAATACTCTCCAAATTTTGTTGCGTTCACTTTATGCTTGCTATTTATCGCCATTAGAATAATATTGACCTTTTGCAGTAAATCCATACTAATTCCGGTTATTTCGGAAGTAGTTTCAAAATGTTTAAAAAAACGTCTAGCGGTATTACCATCGTTTGCGCTTCCATATCCTGTGAGTGGTTTATCAATATTTAATCCCATCCGCTTTTTAAATTCCTCTTGAATTCTTCGTTTCTCACTGGCTCTCATTTCCATTAACTCCTTATTGTTATTTGCACTTTTGTTTGCATTTTCCGGTATGCTTCTGTACTTTAAATCATATGCTAAATGTAGAAAATGTTCCAGAAATCGTATGCGAGCATGTAGGGGGGATATTCCAAATTGTAATGTTTCCTCATTTATTGATCTTTGCTTGGAAATATTCGAAAATTCTGATTTTTTATCACCACATATGTAGCAGTACCAAGTAGATGATGTTCCTGTAATGGCATTTCCAACTTTCCCATCAATCATTGTAAGTTTTAAATCATAGGACATGTTAAACGAATAATTTTCTATTTCGATTGTTATAGGTTCCAAGTTTTTAATTTCTGCTTCAATACGATTTATCAAATCTTGCGTTGTTGTTTTGGATTCCTTTATATACTCAAAGCTTATTGGCCTACAAAAAGCTTTGGATCCTGGAGTCGAATTCTTCCAAATATCATCGAAACTGGTTGATGGAGAATCGCTGTCAGCATACTTTCGAATTCTTAATGGAACTAGCGATGCCATAAATACACTTTTATACTCGGAAGATGATTCACTTGTGTTGATTTGTTTATATTCCGAGAGTGCTGATAATCCATCACATCCCCACTTACAAATGAGTTGAAGATCACAAGAATTTATTTTTTTTAGTTGGTCTGAAGAAAAGTCAGAAGCAATCCTTAAAGCAGTATTTTCGAGTAGAGCGCCGAGTCCAATAACAGCCTTCCGATCAGTTATTTCAATAGGAGGTGGTATAATGCTTTTCTTCTTTTCATTTATTTTGTCATATGATGGTAAAACATCCACTCCTTTTTCAGATAGCGCCTTTCTTAACGTTATGTAGTTATCACGACTTAATCCCAGCTGCAACATAAGCGCAATAGCTTCTTCCTCAGTGAACGTTGTATCAGATGATGGTGTGGGTATACTCTTTACAATTCTTTTCAGTCGTCTTGGTGATGCGGTTGGAAGAATATTTGCAATTTTTATGGCATCCAAAGGCTGTTTTTCTTTTCTTAACATTGCTTTAAAAGTGTCCGAAACTTCTTCGTTAGATAAGGTTTCTAGTGAAGTTGATAACCTTTTCCTCTTAGATTTTGAGCTCAAATCCTCATACTGCTTACAGGGAGCACCAACAGTTGATACGCAAATAGCAACTTCTACACATTCATCCAGCCAATCAGAAAATTTCGATCGAAATTTAGCAATGGAATACCGAACACTCTTCAGTTTTATATCAACTGATTTTATAAAATTTTCAATTTTACATATATCAGTTTTATCCACTTTATTTTTATGTGCAGTTTCAATATATTTCAATAAGAAGTTCACTTTATCTTGAAAAGGAGCTGAAGAGTGTTCAAATAAAATGGAGCACAAATCATTTTTTTTTAGTACGATCGCCATGGTTAGAAAATTACAAATAATTACAAACAGATATAAACCTGTCTTATATATTAATTACAGGTACTTAAATTAAATTATTTTTTAAAGGGTTATGATATTCTACCTAATATGTCTAACGTATCCTTATGTAATGAATTTTTCCTCAATAGGTCACTTTACTAAGCTACCTATTAAAGTGACCTATAGGGGTAAAAATCATTACAGTTTAAAAAATAATACCTGAAAATTTTTTAATATATGTAACAAATTTAAGAGTTAACGTTATGGATGAAAATAATAGTGCTAGGTAAATTTTCTAAAAGATGTTGAGTTTTCCCTAATTAATTTGTCACTTAAAAAACATTAGGTAGGCATGTTATATATCAATGGAAAGGTAATTTTGTCTATTTTTCAAAACTGTATATAATTTTTGAAAATTAAAAAATTCGCGGAATACTTTTTTTAAAAAAATTAAAAAATGTTTTTTATTCAGTCTTTGCGAAGATACAAATTTTTCAAATTGCAATAAAAATTTTATTTATGAATATTTTTTGATGAAATTTTACAGTTAGGTAGATTTTTTTACTCAAAATCTAAAATTAAATAAAAAGTTCGAATTTTCTTATTAGAAATCCCGGAATTCCCAAAAAAGTTTTAAAAAATCCCAAAATTGAGATTTTTTGGTTTTTTGCCTATTATATCCATACCAGGGGCGGGGTTATCGAAACCCGTTACAAAATGATTAAGAACATATTGGGTCATATAAAACAGGTCACTATAATTTGATATCGACTATGCGATTTGAGAATTTATGCTCAAAATTGAATTTTCTATAAAAAAATAGGGTTTTTTGGATGGACCTGGTCCCCTCGGTATCAAAAATTTTTAGGTTTTGTTTCATTTATCGTATTTTATGTAAAGTCAGCTTTTCAAAAAGTATAAATTCTATATACATCTTCTTAGAAACTTTTTAGATAACTTAAAAAGAAAAAGATACTTTTTTCCCAAAAAAATGGCAAAAAATCGCCTTTTTTTAATTTTTTAAATTAAAATGCCTATAACTTTGGACTCAGTCATGATTTTTACATAATTCTTTCACTGCTTGATATATAAACTTGTTGTTAAGCGAATAAAAAAAGAAATGGCGAAAATCGGGAATATTTGGACCCGCTATTATCAAAAAACTAAAGTAAGAACGGTAAAAATTTTAAAATTTTAATTTTCACATGCGAATATCTCCTAAACTATAAGAGATAATTTACTGCTATGACGACATTTTTTATAGTGCTCGATGAGGAGATTCTATATACGAAATTTTTTTTAAATCGGAACTCAAATGAAGAAATAGGATCGTTTTAAAAATTTAACATAGCCGAGGTGTCCTAATTTGAGGACCCCCCGCCGGGCCCCTGGTTGGCCTATAAGGTCCAAATTCAAAACCTAAACTCGACAACACCTCCTCTTTGTGCATACCAAATTTCATTAAAATCGGATTAACCGTTTAGAAGTTACCGAATTATTTCCCTCTTTTTTTTTTCCTATACCACTGTGCAGCACTCAGTATCCAACAAACAGAAAAAAATCACATCTCTTTTATACGCTTGATGTTAATCAGAGATAGTATTTTTATACATATATGTATGTGTGTGGGGCAATGGGAAATTTTAAAATGAAATGCGAGCAAAAGAATTTACACATCGTTAATTTTGTGGGGAGAAATGCCAAAAGGCTTTAAAGGATATTAAAATCAAAACTCAATGTTATATAGGCAAAATATCTGTTCACGTTCGGTAAAAATTAATCCAAAAAAATGTAAATTAAAAGCTTTCTGAAAGGGTGGAAAAGAGTTTAAATGCATATTACTCAATAAGATTTTCTAGTTTAATACTTGTAGTTCTAGAACAGTTTTAGATCAATTTTAGTCCAGTTCTAGTTTAGTTCAGTTCTAGTTTAGTTCAGTTTTAGTTTAGTTGTAGTTCAGTTCCAGTTCAGTTCTAGTTCAGTTCTAGTTCAGTTCTAGTTCAGTTCTAGTTCAGTTCTAGTTCAGTTCTAGTTCAGTTCTAGTTCAGTTCTAGTTCAGTTCTAGTTCAGTTCTAGTTCAGTTCTAGTTCAGTTCTAGTTCAGTTCTAGTTCAGTTCTAGTTCAGTTCTAGTTCAGTTCTAGTTCAGTTCTAGTTCTAGTTCAGTTCTAGTTCTAGTTCTAGTTCTAGTTCTAGTTCAGTTCTAGTTCTAGTTCAGTTCTAGTTCAGTTCTAGTTCAGTTTCTAGTTCAGTTCTAGTTCAGTTCTAGTTCAGTTCTAGTTCAGTTAGTTCAGTTCTAGTTTCTAGTCAGTTCTAGTTCAGTTCTAGGTTCAGTTCTAGTTCAGTTCTAGTTCAGTTCTAGTCAGTTCTAGTTCAGTTCTAGTTCTAGTTCTAGTTCAGTTCTAGTTTCAGTTCTAGTTCAGTTCTAGTTCAGTTCTAGTTCAGTTCTAGTCAGTTCTAGTTCAGTTATAGTTCAGTTCTAGTTCTAGTTCTAGTTCAGTTTCTAGTTCAGTTCCTAGTTCAGTTCTAGTTCAGTTCTAGTTCAGTTCTAGTTCAGTTCTAGTTCAGTTCTAGTTCAGTTCTAGTTCAGTTCTAGTTCAGTTCTAGTTCAGTTCTAGTTCAGTTCTAGTTCAGTTCTAGTTCAGTTCTAGTTACAGTTCTAGTTCAGTTCTAGTTCAGTTCTAGTTCAGTTCTAGTTCATGTTCTAGTTCAGTTTCTAGTTCAGTTCTAGTCAGTCTAGTTCATTCTAGTTCAGTTCTAGAATTCAGTTCTAGTCATTCTAGTTCAGTTCTAGTTCAGCTTCTAGTTCAGTTCTAGTTCAGTTCTAGTTCAAGTTCTAGTTCAGTTCTAGTTCAGTTCTAGTTCAGTCTAGTTCAGTTCTAGTCAGTTCTAGTTCAGTTCTAGTTCAGTTCTAGTTTCAGTTCTAGTTCAGTTCTAGTTCAGTTCTAGTTCAGTTCTAGTTCAGTTCTAGTTCAGTTAGTTTTAGTTCAGTTCTAGTTCAGTTCTAGTTCTAGTTCAGTTCAGTTCGAGTTCAGTTCTAGTTCAGTTCTAGTTCAGTTCTAGTTCAGTTCTAGTTCAGTTCTAGTTCAGTTCTAGTTCAGTTCTAGTTCAGTTCTAGTTCAGTTCTAGTTTAGTTCTAGTTCAGTTCTAGTTCAGTTCTAGTTCAGTTCTAGTTCAGTTCTAGTTCTAGTTCAGTTCTAGTTCAGTTCTAGTTCAGTTCTAGTTCAGTTCTAGTTCAGTTCTAGTTCAGTTCTAGTTCAGTTCTAGTTCAGTTCTAGTTCAGTTCTAGTTCATTCTAGTTCAGTTCTAGTTCAGTTCTAGTTCAGTTCTAGTTCAGTTCTAGTTCAGTTCTAGTTCTAGTTCAGTTCTAGTTCAGTTCTAGTTCAGTTCTAGTTCAGTTCTAGTTCAGTTCTAGTTCAGTTCTAGTTCAGTTCTAGTTCAGTTCTAGTTCAGTTCTAGTTCAGTTCTAGTTCAGTTCTAGTTCAGTTCTAGTTCAGTTCTAGTTCAGTTCTAGTTCAGTTCTAGTTCAGTTCTAGTTCAGTTCTAGTTCAGTTCTAGTTCAGTTCTAGTTCAGTTCTAGTTCAGTTCTGGTTCAGTTCTAGTTCAGTTCTAGTTCAGTTCTAGTTCAGTTCTAGTTCAGTTCTGGTTCAGTTCTAGTTCAGTTCTAGTTCAGTTCTAGTTCAGTACTACTTCAGTTCTAGTTCTGTTCTAGTTCAGTTTTAGTTCAGTTCTGGTTCAGTTCCAGTTAACAGTTTTTAATTAATATATTTGAACTTCCTTTCTAACATCAAAAAATTCTTTACAACAAAAACACCCATTCATTATCCATTTATTTTGAGCGACATTTTTGTAAAAATATTTAAAAGGTTTTCCAAAAAAAAAACCGTATATATTGCTTTTATGTAGCAAAAAGTCAAAAGGCCATCAAAATTAATGTATATTTAACTAAAACAGTTTGTATTTTAGTGACAGAAATAAATGGTGATGATGGCGAGAGGGAGGTTGGGGCAGGTTTGTTAGTAGAAGGTGGCATAGGTAAAAAGTATTACAATGACAAAGCATATTATGGTCTGATCTATATGTTTGAACTTCTAACTTAAACATAAATCTAAACAGAATGAGCCAGTGGGTGAGTAAGTGAATGAGTATATGTTTTGGTATGTTCATGTCAGCAAATAACTGTCATTTATGTATAAACAAACACTAACATAAACAAGCAGCGATGTAGACACATTTACATATTCGGTGAAGTCCGTTAGTTTAGGAAGGCTGTCGCGATGTACAAATTTCAGCCAACATTTGGGGTTAGCAATGAATCTAGTTATTTTGAATAGTCACGATAGACCTTATAAGAATAAATAGGTGTCAAATGATACAAAAATGTATGAAATCGACATAAATAAAAGGATACACTGACTCCTTGAAAAATTGTTGGGTCTTAATATATATAATATGTCATATCAAGTCATAGACATGATTAAAATTGAATGCTTATATGTATGTAAGAGAGGAGTATGCACAAGGGTTAAACCTCCTCACCTTTCACTCTTAAACCCTCCGTTTTAAAAAGTACCCACGTTTTTTCGCTCGCGTTTCTGCTGGTAGTTACAAATTTATTTTTAGATTTATTATTCGGGCTTTTTGTAAATTTCTCTCTTTTGCTGCTGTTCTCCTAAAATTTGTTGTAGCTTGTTGTTTTGGCATCATCATTTCAATATGACAGGACCAGCAGAAGGTTGTATAATATTGCTTGTTTACCATAGTACAAACATTTTTTGCTTGTCATATCGTATATTTTTTTGCAACAATATATGAACATATACGAATACATTTATTTGTATCGCTAACACAGCATCATACAAAGTATCTGATTGTATGGATGGGGCATTTACCTTTTAGATAGTTGTTGTTCTTACATATTATCAACATTAAAATGTTACCTTTACCACATAAATAAATGAACAAACGATACAGCAGCCAGCGACTACGAACGTATGAGTGACCGAAAAAAACATTCTGTGTTCACTAATTTAATTAAAAAATCATTCAATGTTTAGATTGCATGATTGGTATCAAACTCAAATTTATGATGTAAATGTTATAATGTTGTAGGGTGTAATACATAGATGGAGGATAAATTGCTGGTAGTTGGTTGGTTTGCTTGTTGTATTGCTAAAGTGTTTGATAGTCCTCTTTAGAGAAAAATTTAATTAGTATCATTGGAAAAAATCAAAATTTCTATAGTTGGATACCTACTCTGGAAGCAATGTTCATTCTAAAAAGCTCGTACTAAAAAGGTTATTAATGATTGGGAAATTTTTGTACAGCAAACTTTTCTAAATGAAAATATAAAGAGAAAAAAACTATGAAGTTTTTAATTTCTTTATTTATTAAAGCAACATTAAAATTTACTCCATGTTGTAGAAGAACTTCTCTTTTTTTAAGTTCTAGTTCAGTTCTAGTTCAGTTCTAGTTCAGTTCTAGTTCAGTTCTAGTTCAGTTCTAGTTCATTTTAGTTCAGTTCTAGTTCAGTTCTAGTTCAGTTCTAGTTCAGTTCTAGTTCAGTTCTAGTTCAGTTCTAGTTCAGTTCTAGTTCAGTTCTAGTTCAGTTCTAGTTCAGTTCTAGTTCAGTTCTAGTTCAGTTCTAGTTCAGTTCTAGTTCAGTTCTAGTTCAGTTCTAGTTTCAGTTCTAGTTCAGTTCTAGTTCAGTTCTAGTTCAGTTTTAGTTCAGTTCTAGTTCAGTTCTAGTTCAGTTCTAGTTCGGTTCTAGTTCAGTTCTAGTTCAGTTCTAGTTCAGTTCTAGTTCAGTTCTAGTTCAGTTCTAGTTCAGTTCTAGTTCAGTTCTAGTTCAGTTCTAGTTCAGTTCTAGTTCAGTTCTAGTTCAGTTCTAGTTCAGTTCTAGTTCAGTTCTAGTTGAGTTCTAGTTCAGTTCTAGTTCAGTTCTAGTTCAGTTCTAGTTCAGTTCTAGTTCAGTTCTAAGTTCATTCTGTTGGTTCTAGTTCAGTTCTAGTTCAGTTCTAGTTCAGTTCTAGTTTCAGTTCTAGTTCAGTTCTAGTTCAGTTCTAGTTCAGTTCTAGTTCAGTCTATTCAGTTCGAGTTAGTTCTAGTTCAGTTCTAGTTCAGTTCTAGTTCAGTTCTAGTTCAGTTCTAGTTCAGTTCTAGTTCAGTTCCTAGGTTCAGTTCTAGTTCAGTTCTAGTTCAGTTCTAGTTCAGTTCTAGTTCAGTTCTAGTTCAGTTCTAGTTCAGTTCTAGTTCAGTTCTAGTTCAGTTCAGTTCCAGTTCTAGTTCAGTTCTAGTTCAGTTCTAGTTCATGTCAGTTCATTCTAGTTCGTTCTAGTTCAGTTCTAGTTCAGTTCTAGTTCAGTTCTAGTTCAGTTCTAGTTAGTTCTAGTTCAGTTCTAGTTCAGTTCTATTTCAGGTCTAGTTCAGTCTAGTTCAGTTTCTAGTTCAGTTCTAGTTCAGTTCTAGTTCAGTTCTAGTTCAGTTTCTAGTTCAGTTCTAGTTCAGTTCTAGTTCAGTTCTAGTCGTTCTAGTTCAGTTCTAGTTCAGTCTAGTTTAGTTCTAGTTCAGTTCTAGTTCAGTTCTAGTTCAGTTCTAGTTCAATTCTTGTTCAGTTCTAGTTTAGTTCTAGTTTAGTTCTAGTTTAGTTCTAGTTTTAGTTCAAGTTCAGTTCTAGTTCAATTGTTCTAGTTCTCTTATGAGAACTTTAAAAAAATTGATTTCCAATTGTTTTGTTGAGGATGTTAAATATGTTGATATTTCCAAAACGATAATGTGTCACTTAAAAGTATAGATTTATTACCAAAAAAAAAAACCTTTCTACTTTACATTTATTTGTATTAAATTACTTTAGCACTATATTATCCCCACAAATTAAATTTTCTTTTGAAATAGATAAAGTGTGACATGGAAGGAATAAGGCTTCATCAAATTCTAACCACTCTTTATTTGTTTGGAAGAGTATAATATTTTCACATTTGAATGTACATATATTAAGTGAATAGTTGCAGTATTAAACTGTAGCCTACTTTTAGGTTTGTAAGAAAAATATTCTGCATACAAGTACATAGTATTGTTTGTAAATTTGGATTACAAGTTGCACAGTAATATAGTAAATATCTATGGCAAATTGCCATTTCAATAATGTTTTATTCCACCACATGCAATTCTTAACGTTTTCTTGATTTAATATTTGAGTTTTGTAGATTATTTTTTTTTTCGAAAACATTCCAAAGAGGATTATTATAAAATTAACGAGGGTGAGGGAAATAGAAAATATTACTATAAATTTTCTGTTCTAAGCTTCTTTAGCTTTGGCTACAGCCCTCGTTTTTCTGCTCAGCCGTTACAATTTTAATATAATGAAAAAAGTTTTCAACAGAAATATTCAAATTTTGTCGATTGCATTCATGTAGTTTTCATCAAACCGTTTTTACCACTCCTGCAACAATATGCACACTCTCTCAGCCTGTCAGTATCTCAGAAAACAAAAAAAAATAAGTTTTTTTTTGTGTTTTTGTTATATTTGTTTTGGCTCAGATTAAAAATAACCTTAAGTGTATTACTATTACCAACACCATCAATCCATCGCTAACAAACAACCGTTAACATTTTGCTTTTTTTCACCTTCTATAACAGGATACATATACATGAGTACATACATACATACGTACATCTGAATAGAAAAGAGAGGTTAGAGGAAATGCCTGGCATCACAGCTAACTTGGCTTTCTGATTTTTTTTAAACCTGCAAACAAAATTGATTTCTTTTTTCACTTGTTTGTTTGTTGTCGATTTCCATTCACTTCAATAAATAGCTGGGTTGGCTGACTAGCTGACAACGAGACGAATAAACTGGTAGCATGACAGACTTGGGGTCATATGGTTTTGATTTTTCTCGTTTTTTTTTTTTTTTTGCATATTGAAAATCTAAAAAAATGAAAATTTAGGCATTCACTAAAATGACGACATATGCTGGTGCTTTTGCTTTGTTGGAGATGACAACAACAAATAAACTCGAAATTCTAACAATTGGCAGTGAACGAAATAATAAATGGCCTCGCAAACAGCAGAATCTCAAAATCTGTCAATTTTTATTAAAGTGTCTTTAACAAAACAAGCGCTTTTTGTTGGATAAGGGAAATTTTTAAAATGAAAATAATGGGGAAATATTAAAACTAAAAATGTGCCTTTATGGGAAATTTAATTAATACAGGAAAATGTGCACAGTTTTTTGAATATGGGACAAACTAAAAATTTTCCTTTAAGGGATTTTTTCAAAACCAAGGAAAATTTATAAAAATTGAGCAAAAATGTTAAATTTATTCTAAATAAAATTAAAATCATAAAAATGAGGCTAATATCATAAAAATAAAAATTTCCCTAAAGGGAAATTTTCTTAACCCAAGAAAATTTTATAAAAAATTAGAAAAATAGAATGTTTACTTCAAACTAATTCAAACGCATATAAAATTTGTTTGATACAAACCTAACTACAAATTTCCCTCTTAGGGAAATTTTTAAAACCAAGGGAAATTTCTAAAATTTTACTAAATTGTAAAACACGAGCTAAAATAGCATATAATACAAAAAAATTTACATTGATATATGTAAAACTAAAAATTTCCCTTGAAGGGAAATTTTATTTAATTAGGGAAATTTGTAAAATGTTATAGAAATGAAAACTCTGAAGTATACTGATAACAAACACACTTACAAAAGTTCAATATGAGCAAATCTCAAAATTTCCCTTTATGGGAAATTTTCAAAACCAAGGGAAATTTTGGGAAATATATGCAAATATGTTAAACTTGCTTTAAATAAAAATATATACATAAAATTCTTTGTTGATATAATCAAAACTAAAAATTTCCTCTTAAGGGAAATTTTAAAGAAAAAAATTTTAATAGAAATCAATCACATAAAACTAAAAATGTCCCTTTAAGGAAAATTATCTTCCTTTAAAAATTTTCTTTGTCTTGTTCCAAATTACAATAAAATAAAATCTTTAATCTTGTAGTTATAGCAAACAACTTTTAAGATTTCCTATTGCTTTCGTGTTGTAAATATAATGCTTTTGTTGCTATTATTGTTCCTTAAGCAGCCAACACAATTTAAAGTTTGTTGTTTTATAACTATTAACTAGTTGTTGTTGTTGTTCTACTTATTTTGTTTTCTTCTTGTTTGTTGCCATAATTTATTGCTTGACCATAACTCTTAACCAAGAAACCAACTTCAGAGTCAAGCAGTCAAACCGACCGACCCATCGACCAACCAACGAGCCAACCAAACAATTTCAAAGTAGTAAAAGTACAAGGAAATTAACGGAAGCATTATAATGTGGCGGTAACCTAATTCTTTAAACACGAAATATACTTGAAAGTTAACCAAACACAATAACAAGAACAACAATTATTTGCCAAATTGTGAGGCTATAAAGCTGGGTCGGTCACAGCAAATATATAAATTTTAATTTGAGGAAATACTAAAATAAAACTTTAAACATATACAAGCTAGAAAAAACTGTCAGAGAAAATTGATTGCCTTAACCAATTTAAAGGATTCCTAGATTAAGGGCAAACAAAGGTACATATATGCGCTTTTTCAATCATTTAAAGTTTTTACTTATCTACTTAAAGATGATGTATATCTTCAGAAAACGTTAAGACAAAAATCTTAAATCTTATTTGGAAGTGCTGTAGTCTGTCAGTATGGCGGTTGTGGATTCAATTATATATACTTAGGAGCTACGATGCCTGATAGGACA